>NC_081446.1:12799142-12800413 GCF_007210705.1 Tigriopus californicus
TTGAACACACATTATCGCAAACACAAATACACCCGTTGTCAACGGCTAGCAAGCAATCTCAACGCCAAAAGTTTATCAGAATTTGGATGTCAAAAGTCAATGTGGTCAACACATTCAAGTCATTTGCCTTTTCATGCCATCGCTTTTGAAGAGAAGCTTGAGCAATCCATCACTCTTGTTGTCAAACGCACGAGGAGAAAATTGCAAGCTCGTCCATGGTGTCTAGATCATGCCAACTTTCTACAATCCTCATCTTGATAGGCCTCATGGAATAAATACCTATATTTCATGGATACTCCTCTTTGCACGAAGTTGACTAAACTTCTGATTTCGAAGTCTATTCATGATAACAAGTTTGAAGAGAAGTTTGGATAAACCTTCTCTCTTCTCTTTAAACGGGAACTCGTCCTTTAAACCGCGTCCATCTTTATAAACTTCATGCAAAAAAGGTAACGAACAATTCACAATGAACTATTCCAGTGTTGGTAATAATCATGTACCAGTTCAGGTCACAATGCAACAAAATGAACAATGGATGATGATGTGCGATCTAAAATGCCCGAAACAGTCGAACTCAATCCTTTGAAGAGCTGACGCAAACCGAAATCGTCATCTTTATCATTGAATCTTTCCATGTGTCATGTTCTATATCGTTTTGGAAAAATGATAAAGCGAGACTGTTTACAAGTGAAAACAATGCTTGTGATTTTCATTATTATCAGATTTTGTGAATCCAACAATGAAAAATGTGTTGTAGAAGACAAGCATGTAAACTGCGAGGTCGGAAAAAGAACTGGATAGGCCAACAAGACTGCGCCACTATCGCTGCTAAAAGTGCATTTTTCAGATAATTTTTCAGATAATTTGGAAGGCACAATTGTTCGACGTCAGCAGACATCCTTCAAAGTTGAAAGAAGAGCATTGCAATCGAACAGTCTGTTTGCTCACACACTCAATGGAAAGTTCGAAACTTTGACAGATGGCAGAAAAATGTTATGTCCTAAGTATGACTACATATATCGATACGTAAGTGCAGGTTGTTGCTGCACACATATGAATGCTTTCTTCAAAAGGAACACTCATGAAATATGTTCTTTTGCTAATCTCGTTGAGTCAAAACTTGCTTTGAATACCAACATCTGGTTCAGATTTTGAACATGCTTCATCAAGTTGAAAGGAATCATATCATAATATCGAAGAAACCNTTGTCAATTTTTTCAAAGATCGATCTGATGAAAGCGTATCATCAGATACCAATGGCTGAGGAGGAC
>NC_081446.1:12800449-12805594 GCF_007210705.1 Tigriopus californicus
AGACTAAGTGGCAAAAACTATGCTGAAGTATGTAGTTAATTTCCTTCACAGGCGTTGTATTTCTTTTTTGGGATCCAGACCAATTCTCCGAATCATGTCATTCATAATAAATTCGGCCTTCGCAATCATTTATTTAAGGGTAACCACCTTTACGGCGAAGGTACTTTATTTTTTAAGACCTAGGAGGATTTCTTTCTTTGCAACCTTTCGATTTCGATCATATATCTTGATTCTTCCCTAATAAAACGGTGAGAATACTTGGCACAATGCACATGCTTCCATATTTAAATGGCCTCCGGGAATAATGGGTGGACTCAAAACACCAAAGCCGTCTGATTTCTGTTTCGATATCATGAAGGCAGTACTTTATCTTACAATCCCATGACATTTTATCTGTCTCATGAAATGCTTAACTTGGCTATATATTTCAGGAATTGTGTCTAGATCTTTTGACACGAAAGAGACACCTGATTCCGGAACAAAATGCATTTCTAGCCCTTCTGTTGGAACATGCTTGGTAAACAAAAGAGGAAACGAGTACAAGCTTTTTGTAGCCATCTTGTTCCTTTTGGATTTGACGGATTACCTTATTTACCCCATCATACGACACGAGTTCCACACTCTTCTTAGAGAGCTAACTTGCTTTGTCCCTACCCACAGCGGTTAAAATGCTTTCATGAGGTTCAAGAGAACTACTCTAACACAGATTTGAAGCTTTCTAGCGCACAAAATCAGAGTTCATTAGTAGCCACTTTAGTTTCATCACTCAATACAATTTTAGCTCAGATGAAAAACTTGCTTGCCGCAACACAAATGAAAGGCTATAACTTTCAAAAACACATTTGATGGAAATTAGTGATTCACTTAGATAGCACTTGCATGCATTTTAAGATATGTTTTATGAAATACTTACTAAGTTATGATGGATTGAATGGTTCTTTTCATTGGTTTTAGGTTCGAATTTATTTGAATTCAAATGCCTTATGAACTGATAACGATTTTTATCGTAAGAAAAGTATGATATAGATTTGTCTTTTTTATTGCGTCAGCTAAAGAAAGCTATAAAAAGTTGTATGATATGACTTGAGCCTCTTTGGAGAGGTATGTTTGTTTCCAATGTTAGTGCATTAAAACGACACCAAATAAGAGAGTGGAAGAAGATTTCAAAAAATCAGAGGCCTCGACGATATAATGCAAAACTTGACAAGAGCAAAAGATGATTATTGCCCTTCTTAAGCAATATCTAAATAGCTCAAAATTTGCAAAATATCAAAAGCAGACTTAGTAATGCATTCAGTTGAGCTCTGAACAAAAAAACCGCACAACAGGCATTTTTTTAGAATAATTCTTTTTTTTAAGAGTGTTGATATAGAGTAGAAACTGCTTCGTTCAGGCCTCATTGATCTTTTTAGAATTACCATCTATGGTTGGATAAATTTTTCTCTCTGTCTTATTACATACGAACCTAAATTTCAGAAATAAATATAGTTGAGGGGATTCAAGTGCTACATTTTTAAGTCATTTTGAGATTATTCAAGAAACTGAAAGATGTTTTTCATTGTATCTATCTCAGCATTTGAATTAAGTATTTTGGGGCTAAACTGACGACCTTGAGCAATCTAATGTCTTAAAACTTGGTAACGGCTTAAAAATTCCCCTCCTAATGTCCATTACTACGTGTGTCTCTGATTTTCATCAATTCAGTTTTTGGAAATTTTTAAGCTTAATTTACCATTAAGCATAGAGGTTTCAAATGAATCTTGATTTAAAATCCCATAGACTAATAGAATTAAAGCTGTTCCTAATGACTTAAAAGGTGAGAAAAATACCAAAATGTCCTTAGGTGTTTCTTTTGAACTTTGATAGGACATTTTAATCACCGTGTGCCACAATCTAGGCTCAATGCATTGCTCAAATACCATTCACGACATTTTACTACTGCAGTAATGATGAAAAACCTTCGTCCCTTTGAACCATATCATCTTGGCTCGTTTTCCTTAACCTCTCTTACTACACGCTTACCGCTCTGCACTTAAGTACAGGAGTTTTAAAAGGGACAATGTTTATACATTTTGAATTTCAACAAATATCCCAATTATCCTGCCGTGGAGAACGCTCCACATCGGTACCGCGGTGCTGCCATCTATCAACTAAAACTGAGAGATACCCAACATGTCAGTCATGCAGCCAGAGGGAAAGCTTGAAGGCAGGCAAGTACGTAAGCTCAACAAATACAGGACTTTAGCTTTCATTTCTTTCTTTAGGAAAGCTTCCCATCTTCTTTTTGTAAACTCCTAAATCAGTACATGAATTCAGGAAAAATCAATTACGTTTTGAAATGTATCAAGAGTGCCGGTCTAATAATGCCAAGACTGGAAAAATATATTAGATTAAGCATTCTTCGACAACGCGAAATGTAAAAAGTTACCGATTTTGTCCCAAATGGTGACGTGTCAAACTAAACATTTTAAAAGAAAGCAGCCCTTACAAAGGGAGATGTTAATGTCGGATGAAAACATTGTTCGTGGTGGTTCGTATAAGATAGATTGTTTTGCCTCTTTTGTAACTTTGGGCAAAACAAGCAAAGAATCATTTTTTTGTAAACAATTGTGCTAGAAATTTGTTTTGTTTCTACTTGAGAAATCCTTACAAAATTATTGATCAATGGTAAATGGGAAATATTGTTACTAACAATAGATATGACATTGGTATCATGTTCCTGAACTTTGTTTTTCTTTTTCGATGATGATTTTTACATTTTTATTACTTTTCACTTAAGATGACGCTACTTGGCCACCTTCATTGACTGAGTCAAAATGAATGCCAATAAACTTATGGCTAATCTTTGAAATCAGGGTGCTAAGGTGATCAAAGAAATAATAACGCCAACAAGCTAGTTAGTTTTCTGCTGACAAATTAAGTACATATTCTTTTTCCTCTTGAATATTCTTTGGTGGAGTACATACATTGCCTTAGATTTTGAACACTATTGATTCTTTATATGTTGAGATTACCACCATTCTAAAGATTTCAAATATGATCCGGTGTTAGGCGAAATCACAATGGTGTGTTGTAACAACTGAACAATGAATAGTGCGCTAATTTCAAAAATATGCCCAAGCCACCCAAAAATTATGCTTCAAAAAAAAAAAGGGAATGTTTTCCTTACTTCTATTAGTCTGTATTCAACTCTGTTTAGTCTGCCTTGAATCAAATTAGATTAATCTTTTATCGGCAAACCAACTGTTGGCTTGTATTTGATCGTCTTGGCAACTTGATGAAAAAAGTGCCCACAAGGATGCCAATATATATTTTGACCAGCGCAATGGCTTAGAAGATAGGTGTGTTCCGAAGCCTGATTAACCGGTTAAAGGTAAATATATCTTAAGGCAGAATTGGTTTCTGAAGCTGATTTAGTTCCCAATGAAAGAATTTACCATGTACGTCAAGCAGTTTTGAAATCCATTTGAGATTTCTAGAAATGGCGTCCCATTTTGGCTTTCCTGCGACGTTCACGTTTAGTAGAGGCCAATCAAAACAAGACTACCTCAAACAAAAATATGAAGAACGGGAGGGGGTCTGAACTTTGAAGGCTTGGAAACCATTTTCTTTTGACGAGGCTAAGAAGAGTTTTAGAACGTGATAAACGATGACCTCATCACTTCTTCTCCAAAGTTGTTTGGAACCAGTCAAGATGAAACATTTTCGGCTCAATTTTGATCGCTATTTTGATACTTGAACAACTAGAAGGAATGTTGACTTACCATGAAAAAGCGGCTTTAGAATAAAACAAATGAATCTATTTCTTTTTCAAGTGGACGATTGACATATTTCTGAATATGATTCGAACTCAAGATTTAATGTTGATATAACGTCAACATATCTCAAACTAGACATGAACGATCCGCACAACTTTGTGACCAGATTGCCGGTTCGTTTGTT
The DNA here is from genome assembly GCF_007210705.1 of Tigriopus californicus. Lineage (NCBI taxonomy): Eukaryota > Metazoa > Arthropoda > Copepoda > Harpacticoida > Harpacticidae > Tigriopus > Tigriopus californicus. Next base: position 12,804,392 of record NC_081446.1, read on the forward strand.
TCGGGCACAGCTTTTATTCAAGTATCTCCATAAACGAAGAATATAACCATGAAAATACTTTTCGATCCACTCAAAAACTAAAACTGAAAATGGTGAACAAAAATACGGAAAAGGTAGGACGTGGAGAAGATTTTCAGATTGACTCCAATTCGACTTAAGCCAAACTGACACTTTTTTTGTGCATTTTGAGTGCATTTATCCTCAAGGAGAGTAGAAGAGGATAGTCCAATTTGTAGTTGTTGAATCACTTTATCTAATACATTGAAGGCCATCCCATCTGACAGTGCAACAAATGTTAACGCTCGCCCTTCTAATAAGGTTTCTTGAGTACGATGCCAAATCAAGAGAGCCCTTATCTGTCCCTCTTGGCATGAAGAGGATTGCATTGCGTAGATTCGCTTTACTACAATGTCCAAACGTTCCAAACGAATGGACTTTTTCCTTTTGGACCAGAGTCGATAAGGAAGGGCTTTTGAACCACTGCGTCTTTGGAGACGAAAACCATCACTATTCTTGTTAAGTTGAATTGGTTTTATGCTTAAGTTTTGAAGATAGCAAATAAGTCCTAGGGCCACATTGTTGTATAACTTCATTTACCTACATGTGATTGGTTGTTATCATGGCAATGAATGTTATTTCATCCACGACATCTCTGCCAATATGGGCGGCTTTAAAGAGTGATGATCTGGAGAACGTTTGACCAGAAAAAAAATATTATGGTCCAAGGAGGGAAGTTCCTTTCCTACTTATTACTTTCTTGCCTGATGGATGTGCCAGGACATGTCATGTTTTCTTGGCTCTCGAACGAACGAATCCTCGCGGCCATCTAACGTACCTCATAGTCTTTCCTCTGGTCACTGTCATGAAGCTTGATCAACATCTTTACTCTAAAGCAACACGCAGACTTGGTCAAAGTCTGATGACACAACATTTCCGCGTGTATTCTCAGATTACCCCCATGTCTTGCTTCATTTCGGACCAAAAGCTGGGCACCTAAGTCGGTCACGAGGGATGAACATCATTCATTTGGAGTTTTAGCTTCATCTTAAAAGGTTTGGAAGCAACCATCTTGACCTCACGTGGTGCCAAGCTTTATCAATCTGGATCAAAAGGAGAGATCTAAGAGGGGCGATGTCTCATAAAGGATACACACACACACACATATGATTAACTGGTGGATCTGAAGGCTTTGCCGGCTCTAAA
>NC_081446.1:12805645-12809249 GCF_007210705.1 Tigriopus californicus
GAGTTTGCATACCAGGAAAATGTGTTGTCTTTTTGTGAAGGATGCGCTCTATGAACTTGAGTGTGTGGCACCTTGACCTCAACTCCTCCTCTTTTGATAATTTCATTTTTGCTCGCCTGTCAGCAATGCAAATAGGCATCCCTGTATTCAAGGATCTCGCCAAGGTCTCACTCAATCATCAACAACAACGACAACAACAACAACAACAACAACATTCCGTAAAACAACACGGCAACAACAACAACAAGGTATTGGGCAAACATTTCGACGGCATCGAAGCGAAAGTAGAAATCTCACATTGTGAGCATTTTTCATTAATAGATTGACTGACGATCCAATCCTGTTTGGCATGTTCCTTTCCATCTATGGTAAGGTAGACAGGAGTGATGAATTTGCCTTGTCATTTCACATTACATGGCTAATCAACGAGACCTTCAGCTATTAAAAAACATGTGCACATATTGGTATTGGGAGGGGGAGGACGAGAAGAAGAAGAAGTAGAAGAAGGAGAGAGGGAGGCACCCCTCCTGATGACGACGACAATGATGATGATGATGATGATGTTACCGACTGCCAAATACGGACTCCATTCAGGAAAAGGGTTGAAGATGAGCAACCAAATATACTCTGGATCCTTCTGAACGCGCCAATAAGGTTCTTGTTGTACCTTGGGTACAATCTTCATCAAGGAAGACATTACCCAAATCTCAAAATGACACACCGACCTTTTCATTCGGATAACAGAATAATGTCTCATGGTTGTTTACGAATAGATGAACACGCTTGTAGCCAACATATTTTGCATCCCGCCATTTCCCAAGTTTCATTGGGAACGGGGCATAAATTAGTAAATGGTGAAATCAACGAGGTTTCAAACAGTGGGTGCATTTCTCAATGGAAATGGACTATGAACTCCAGGCAAAAGACCATGGCGATGCCAACGTTGACCTTGACTCGTCCTCAATTTTGAAAGGTGTCACAATGACTGATGATGTTGGAGTCCCAAAATTATTGATGCTTGACTTGGCCAAGAAAATGCTAATTTTTCCAATCGTCAAGATCGTGTTGGCTCGGCTAAACAGCCGCATCATCATCTTGACAAAAGTCACCCACCCACAAGAGCTACTTTTTGTTTTTGGGGAATGTATCGAGAGAAACCAGCATGTAGCGATTGGATCAGTTCTAATATATTTGCTAGGGTCGGACTGGTTGCTTGTGTATGTATACGATATGTCTTTTTCCTTGGATACCTTATCAACACAAAGGCCGCGTTGTCTAGGACATCCTGAATTTAAAGTGTCTTGACAGGAAGCGATTGCAAGAGGTCCTTCTTCACGAGTTCACTCCGTTTTCCCAACCTGATTATCCGCTGTGATTTATCAAAAGAACATTTTCATTGCCTGTATCAACCATCTAAGTTGTAGGCCAATCAGAATCATCTTCCAAGAAGAATACACGCGGAAATACACGGATATTTTGGTGATCAAGTTACGAACAAACCAGAGGGGCGCGGGTTATTGTGCCATTCCAATTTGAATTGGATTTGGCTTTTCATCGCGATAACGTGGAGTGTTAAATTTGTTAGTAAATAAACCGAATCAATGGCTTCATTTTCATCCTGGCAAACTATTCTATTTGTGACGCCGAGAAGCGTCATTTCATTATTCGGAAAAGGTTAACGATCGCTTTCAAGTGTTAACTGAATGGTTGGGAATTTTGCTTTCCGTTTCCTACAAATTATGGTGACTGCTATTTCTTGGCGTCGTAGGTATTAGCAAAAAAATCTCAAATGGCAAAGACATTTTAACGAGCTAGACATTTTTTATTTTCATGAGAAAAGAAACGTTTTGATCCAAGATTGACCGGACCATGTTAAAAACTCAAAAATTGGCCTTAAAAGCACATCAGAGCCAGCCGAATCTCTGAGTCATTGATTTGTAAATTATTGTGCCAAAGAGGAGCCCACTGAAACCAGATCTCACAATCTGAATGCAATCAATCTAATCGAGCACGATCATTGAGGACAATAAAAACACCTTTAACATCGTACAAAGTCAGAGACCTGGATGATGACTGGCCTCGTCAATCTCCATACTTGGCAATGAAGACAAGTCATAAAGAATTGAGCCATGCCTTACATTCCTACGTTATCTTACTCGTTAAGCCCACATGGCAAGGGATTTTCATCAATTATGATCTACGGGTGACATTTTTGAATGGAGCATGGACAATGTCTGATTCAAACCATGTGCTTGTTTGTTTGGTTGTTGGTTGGGGTCTCTGGAAAATCTGGAATGAAGCCATCAGGAAGTTCCAAATTGGCACGTTCAAGGCTCGCAAATGGGTCATCCAACTAGGCACGTACTCATACTATTCAGACGGTGGACGAAAATTGCTTCAAACTGATCTGACCTTTGACATGATGGCAATGTGTATACGCAAGCAGATGGGCAATAAAAATGTGCAAGACAAGAAAATGATGGCACAACGTCCACCAAACATGTAGATATTCACGGAATGCACCACTCACTCACTTTCTGGACTTGATTAGGCCTCTTGTTTTTGTTTGTTTGAAGGAGAGAAAGGCTATGGATCCTGAAGGAAAGATGAATGGAACCCCCACCCAATCAGTAGAAAGAGTCCTACGTACATACAGTGTTGTCACTCTCCAACTAATTATCCACTCTTTTGTCGGGTGCCAAAGTTTCGTTTCGAGAGGAGAGGTGGAAAAAGTAAGTCTCGAGGCTACTGCAGCCCATTTACGACGTTGTAGTCGAGTCGAGGCCCATAATTGCATTACCATATGTATCGGTGCTCACAGAGGACGTCGTCGACGAACGAAAAGGTGTTGAATAGACGAACCTTTCGCTCGCTTTTGTTCACGATAGATCTGAGCCAAGACAAGACAAGACCACTGACGTCATTCAATATCAACCTACATACAGTGCAATCGTTTTCTTACTTGTTTGGGTTGATCAGAGATTGTTCTCAAGTTATAATTGAATGCCATTCGGGGTCTATCGGGGTCGACTAGGCTAATGATGCCCTTTGATTCGTGAGAGCTGTCGAGTAAGGATCAATTTGGGACGGGTTCGTAAGTGGGATGCATTCCTACCACCCCGGGTACAAGTCATATTTTTGAGTAGCAAAAATGCAAGATTGATTTCCAAGGAAATAGAGGGCCATCATTTTTCTTACTGCACGCGGCGGTACACGTGGTAATGATGATTGGGGCGTAAATCAGTGGGAGATTCACCCTGATCGACACACACGAGTCCAAATAAAAAAAATGGGCATTGGCGCTACGAGATCAATTGGGTAGGGTTGTAATGAGCAAATGTCTTCTTCTTCCTCACGACTTCCAATGGAGTGGCCATTCAAAACCCCATCTTTCACACACTATCCTATCCCTTCCCGAGTCGGAATGTGAGCGTGCAATATGCAAATAGGTTTCGCCGGGAAATGAGCGCCTCATTAGTTATTGTTCAAGTGGCACCTTCCGGCCAGAAGTATAAATATCCGTGACATTAACATCTAAAATACTTGGTACATTTTGCAGCGTGACGAAGATTTAGCAGTTTTGGCGAACAAGGGGTTGCACGGA
>NC_081446.1:12809276-12864285 GCF_007210705.1 Tigriopus californicus
CGGATTTTGGAGATTTTTTTGCACCAATTGATATCCCCGTCACGTTTCCTCAAAATCGCCTTCAGTGGTTCCATCATATATCTTTGAACCGCAATGACACCTCGCAATACTTGTTGTAACAGGGTGGACCTTGAGATTGAACATTTGAATTATGAGGATATCATACATCAGGTGTTCTTCAGAGTAGACATTTGGCCACCCTGTCAGGAACAGCATAGAATAGGGGTGTATGTATGTGACTTTGCAATACTTTTTCCGAGGATTGATTCCCGAGCGAAGGTCATGCCGCCCAAAACAATTCATCATCATTACCATCATAGGTGCTATATCCATGCATAATTCCTGGATCATCAATAAGTCAAATGAACAACTCGTGAAGAAGTCGCATTAGGCTTCAGGCCCTCTTGATTGCAAAACTATGGGAGGATCTCTTTGATTAAGAAAAAACGACCTGCCTCCAACGCAATCATTAATTTTAAATCGAAATGATAATCCAACACCTGATGCCGTCTTTATTGACATTAAGGAAATACCCGGTGAAATAGGTAAATAAGCACCTAAAAAGATCTTCCTTCATAATAACCTCCCGGCATTCGAGGGTTCATGTCTACTTGGAGTCTGCATCAATCATCTTTTTTGATAAAACACCAATCACTGTATTGACATAAATGCATTTATAGGTATAGTTCCCTTTCTCTATAAACAGAGGCCTCAAGAAACCTGATTGCCATATGACAAATCGTATAAATGACTATAATCGGAGCTCTTTTTGGGCTCCATTGCCCAAAGAAAGGAACTTTTCATCCAGAATCTCGGCAGATCTCGTTAGTTATAATTGAGATCTGAACGTCCCAAAACGGAACTAAGACGGAAAAAAGATTCGACATGCCATCTTAATCCCTTTTTGAGCACAATATGCAAGTGCAATAATTGAATCAGAAGCTGATGGCACTTGAGTAGTTCACATTTCACAGCGCACTTTGTCCAAGATCTGTCGTTTCCAAAAGAGGGGGGGGGGGCGCCTCCATTCCCCCTGGTTTTGTCGTCTTTGGGCGTGATTCATTGGTCGTATTTTGAGCCAGAAATGGTTCGTTTCCGGGTTCTTTTTTCTCTCTCGGTCCTTTCGGAAGCTAAGTCAGATGCTCATTAAATCACGTCTGTACTTACTCACGACAACAATAACCGATAAGTAAGAGTTCGCTATTCCCAAGTAATTAACAATGACAAGCTTGCAACCAGCACGAGAAATGTATAAATTCATTCATTGATGGTGGGATCTTTTTAGCTGAAGATTCAGGATTTGGCACGCCATGGGAATGATGATGATGATGATGATCTAGGGCTTGGACGATGATGATTCTTTGGGAAAGTTTGACACCATTCGTGTCCAAGTTTAATTTGGACCCGTCGAGAATGCTTGGCTACCGTATCCGTCCGCCGTGAAAATGAAGCTCGTTTGCGGTAAACGAGTTGGATTTGTCAAACTAGTCATGAAATGAGCTTTGGGATTAGAAGATTGAACATGTCGACCAAATGGGTAAAAGGCTCAGAAAGCGAGGTCAAAGAATCGAGGCAGTGGTTCTGTGGCCTTGTCAACCGTGGGTCTTTCAGACGAGAGCACCTTTGGCCATTCCAACGGAATTTCAAGTAGCTCAAGGGGAGGACCATCATTTCTTCTGGAACTTGGACAATTGAAGCCGTCAGTTATTCTGCACCACTTTCTGCGGACCTCATCTGAATCCGAAAATACGATTATAGAGCTTTGAAACGAGTGGTCAGTCCACTTGGTGAATGAAATCGAATAGTGTGCACAAAGTTTCAGCTACAATTTCTTAACAAATTGACCGAATAGGTTTTGTTATGTTTGGGGGAAAAGTTAGTTGAAGGAAATTTGACCTGTCAGAACTTTACAAACGTATTATGCTATATTAGCCAATTTGATGGACAAAACATTTCGTTTCAAAAGATCCCTCTGTTTGGATATGCAAAATAGATGTTATGTGTCAGAATTCACGTCGCCAGTTCATTGCGCATAAATATATATTCGTTCATGAGTATCGCAAAGAAGTTCGTATGGAAATCCAAGCTTCATTACCATGACTTCAACACTCTCAAAAGACGCAAAATCGTGGTTTTTTGAAACGGTCCCCACCGATTAACAAATGGCACGTGTCTGCGTCAAGAATCACGCTTTATTGTCTCAAGTCAGCACTTTTTTATCTTCCGTTGAGAACATCCTCAAGTTTTTGCGCAAAAAACGCCACAACAACAGGCCATTGACCATCTTTCGAGATATTTCATATTTTTCGTTCATTCATTCAAATCGTCTTCAAAATGGCCGACACCTCAATAGCTTAACATTGAAGGAGATGAATTGTTGGGGTTGATTTGAATATCACGTCTCATACGGTGAACATGTACCCTTTTTAGGACACAATTTCCACACGTTCGATCGTGTCTATTGTTTTCAAACAATTGTGATTTGTCAGTTGCCAACATGACAATGCCACCATAAAAACAAAAACAACAATCGAGGTATTCGAAAAACTGGCAATGTTGGTGTTGTTTTTCAGACGGTTTCATTTTTGATACGTAATGTAATTTGACTGATACAGGCACTCATCATCCATCCCATAATTCGAGAATGGAGCCATGAGATTGATTGAAAACCGCTTAAGATTTAATTGCTGGACTAATCAAGCTCATCATCATAGCCGGATTGCGGCTTTTTGATTGTAGCAGAAAAATATTCGAGATAATGGCGGTTTAAAATCGGCCCGACAGCGGCGCAGAAAAGCGTCAACTAGCTTAACGGTGTCATCATTATTGTCAGAGTGAGGAAGTCATTTGAAATTCAAACAGCCATTTACCATCTTCATTCAAGAATCACTCTTCGCCATCAAAAACGTTATTGTCCAACCATCAATGGCTAGATATGCGTGAAATTGTCACAATTGACAATTTTCCCCACTTCCGTTCCGAACCGAGATTCCTTTTTTTTCTCTACCTACACATCCGCTGTTCTCAAGTTATGGACCAAAAAGGTATGTTTACATCATCATAATGTGGTAACTTTTTCCTCCTTTGAATGGATGTTGGGTAGGCCCAAGCTTTTGGTGCGGAAGTCAGGTTGAGTGGGGGAAACTTTGAATGCTTTTGACACGTACAAGTGACACGTGTTTGATTGTTTTACCCACAGTGCACGGATTTCTGGGCTTCTTTTGTGCCCATGCGAATTTATGCGATTTGCTTCCGCACAGAATCTAAAGGAAGATGTGCATAATGGTTGCCTGACCTTTCGTGGAAAAAACGCATCTTTGTCCACGAAAACAAACAGAGTGGTGCCCTCAAAAACTTGGATGAGAGACTTGACGCGCTTAAGTTTCCATGATGGAATTTGGCACTCAATGCCGTTTCCGGATCAATCAAGCATATGCAAATTTCCTCGCTCAATGCCTCCATCTGTATAGCTTGGGGATGAAGAGCCAATATTGGTTAGCTTTTGATCCGTATTGAAACTAGTGTAAGCGAAAAATCTGTACTGCATGAACATAGAGCTGAAGCATAGAACAAGTGGCGAATGTTAATTAATATCAGAGATCCGGTTTGAAGTGTTGATAAAGTATCCAAAAAGTGATTTCTCATCTGGGAAATTGGATTCGAGTAGAATTTTGTCGTTGACACATACTTGGAGCAGCTCTTTGCACTACGATTTTTGATACTGAAAGCGAGAACATATGGAAGTATTGTTTCATGAACTAATTGATGAGTAAAAAAAAAAAAAGATATGTAAAGTTAATGCCAAATTATCATAGGAATGCGTTTTTTATTTAATTTTGGCAATTGTGGAACTACTGACAATCTTGAAATATATTTCACGAGATGCTTGCCTCATTTGTTCTTGGAGCAACGGGTTTGCATAAATCTTCTTGTAAGTTGGATGGCTATTTTTCAAGTACATGTTCTATTAATGTGTTCAAAATTTGTGATTAAAGAGGTGATTATGTCATGCACGAACAATATCTAGTACGAAAGGGAAAGAGCTGTTGGCTTCAACTTTATTATTCTCATTGTGACCTTTGTGGCCTTTGATCTGCACAAAAGCCTGCTCCGATCTTTGACTAGACTCATAACTTAGGAATGATATCAAGGCTAGAAAGACTCGTCAGAACCAACAAGAAAATGAACTCGGAGCTCTAAAGTTTCGGTGAAGAGTCAGGGAACCCTCATTTCCACTTTTGGACCCAATAACTGGAAAGTTATAACTGAAGATTGTCGACTCAAACTTATGAGTCAAGGTGACAGGTTTTGGGCCAAGTTTGTTTCAATGATGAAGGTTGTCAAAGTAACCGGCGCAGATGTAAACCAAAGGCCCAGTTTCATTAAACTTCAAAATGGCTGGAGTTTACTCCTGTGTCCCCTGATTAAGAGTTTGCAAAGGTGGACGAGATTAAAAAAAAAACGTCAATGTGATTTTGAACCAGCTGTTTTAGATCCACAAATTTTAAAAACTGTGTAAGGTGCAGTACTTCGAGTACCCAATTCCAATGGAATGGCGGACCTGATTCATTTTGAAAGTACATTTTAAATATGATAGTGACAGAGTGGTGCCAAGCGTTTCGAAGTTGGAGACGTGATAACTGTTGGTTGCCGTTGCTGGATTCCTTGGAACAAGTCGGTACGTTGTAGAGCAAAAGCAAGGTAATGGATATGGAATGTCATGTTTCTGGAATATTTCTGCCTATTTGCGTACATGATACTTGTCATTGTTGAACACGTTGGACAAATTCGAGTTGCCAAGATCCAATGTTTGGTGAGGCACCAAGGAAGCGAATGTATGTATGAATATGCAAAACCTTCCCGAAATTGGAAGGATGGTTTTGGCCAGAATTGAAGGATTTGTTGGTTTGCTGATTAATTGCCCACTTCCATTTGGGTCGAGACGACGTAGGTACGTAATGTTACACTGTACCAGAATTTTGCCGTTTTCGAATGCTCTCACGGAAGGACATAGAGGTCACGAAAAGAGATTAAATTGTAATGAGTCTGCCGATGTGGCCACATTTTGGTTTCAAATGGCATTGAAGATTCTTTTGTTCGAGAGCCCTCGTTATCAACTGCCTCTGAAACGTTTCTTTTCACTCATTTTTTCCCTTTGAAAGTTCCCCTCCCAAATGTCGACCAAAAGCTCAAGACAGCCAGTCCATCCAAAGACCATTTGAAATGAGAGCCAGCCTCTGAATAGTGTACCAAAAGCTCTCAACCAGAAAAAATATGTTAATGAAACATATCTCTGGCATCATTATGGTCATTTCAGTGGTGGGTATTCTGCTCAATATCTACTCCATTCAAACCATTCGATCTCACTTCAAACTGTGCCAAACCTTGATGGTTCTGGTTTTATTGGACTGTCTCATTTCGGCCCTGGCCTCCAGTGCCCTCCTCATCACGGCCTACTTACTGTTCCTCGACCTCAAATCGACCCTTCTGATCACTTGCGACTTGCTCTTCCTGGCCATGTTCATTCCAGAGGCCTTTGGAAGTACTGCCACCGCTTTGATCGCCCTAATTCGGACCCTGAAAATGAAACGAGCTCAAGTGAATGGGAGTCTAAGTGAGTGGACTCAAATCAAGATTGCTGGAATTGGATTGGGACTCGTAGTGGTACACTGCGCTACCTATTTGACGATCATTGGTTCTTGGGGGTGGCCAATTTCCACGATATCAGAGGTGTGTGCCAAATCCGTAGTGGAAGTCGTCAATAAGTATCAATTGATCTTGCTCATGCCCACCATTCCCATACCATCTGTTTTGGCTGTGGTTTTGGATATCTGCATCTGGAAGTATTCCAGACGAAAGATCCAAACGCTCCCAAGAGGAACGTCGACGCTAATGAGCATTGATCCTTCTGAACGAGTTCCAATTCAGGCCACATTGACTTCATCGGCGTTCACGTTAATCTACTTATTGATATCGATCCTCTCAATCCACAACCCGTGGCCTCAGGGCATCATTGCTAGCTCCAATTATGTCAACTTACTAAGAGTCGCTCAAGTAGCGTTCCGAGCGCCCGTGACCTTTCGACTGACCTTTGCGAACAAGGCTCGACAAGACCAGCCGATTCGGATATCCGAGGGATGAACCCGTCCATGAACAACGAAGAGAACGGGTAACACAATGCCGTGATCATCCTCTGATTTATGCACGTGAACCACACCAACGGGACACTCTTATAGTATAGTTGAAAATGAAATTATAATGGCATAACTGCTTTTCTGTTTTTTGTAACTAATTACGGTTCAGCCCAGGGTTATTGTCATTGAACGTGCATAGTTGATAAAGTAATTCAAATTTTTTAGTTATAAGATATATTTACATTGTCACATATGTGATAAGTGCTAGAGTACAATTTTTCAAATCACACTAAGATGATGGACGGATAAATTTTATACTGCACTTAAGCTCATTCTTGAATACTCTCAGAAAGTAAGTGACACAACGTTGTTTGCCTACGGGCACCACTGTCAGAAGGGACTTATCTTGTGGAAATAACCAAGAGAACAGGCTTTGTTCGTGGACACATTCTCTTAGCGTTCCAAAATCTAGAAGATCCTGGTTTTTCAAGTTTTGCCGAATTTGGTCGACCCTCTGGGCTTTCAAAGACGTCCACTTGACTTCCATTTCCATTTGAGATTGCCAATTTTCATCTTTCAAGCCAGGGAGCCACCGCCCGATGATTTATCACGTGAGAAATGGGTCTCAATATTTCCGGTCTCATCTTAAAATGCGAGGACGACCCTCGTTTTTTAGAGTGCCATATGGTAAAGAAATCAGAGGAAAAATGAAAAATATCTCCGACTGCTTTTATGTATTGATCTGCAGCTACCCGGTAAAAAAAGAGTTCATATTTCTCCTGTTTTGAGGGTGGAATTACGAGTAGTTCTTGGACAAAAAGCCTCCACTTCAATTTCATTATTGGTTGTTTTCAATCTTCTACTTGGCCACAAATCTTCGAGCATCCTACAACTTTCAACACAACGGTGTCTTGTGTGAACAAGAATGAATCTGTTTGAATTGTGCACGGGATTCCCGACGAATCGACTTCCTTGGAATTTTTCATAATATCTTCATAAGAGGAGAAACTTAGACCTTACAATTGTAGGCAAATTGTTTTATAACATTTAGTCGTTCCCAACTTATACTGCTAAAACTTCTCTAGCTGATCAAGAAGAGGCCATACATTCCAGTCATCTCTGAAGGGTTCTGTGGTTTCATATTTTTGTTTATCATCTCGAAGATTCCCTGGTAAAAAAAAACCGGAAAGCTCTTCTCGTAAAGATTCAGTGTGCCTCAATGCCTTCCACACTTTCATTCATAACTAAACGAGGAGTTCGTTTTCTAGCCATTAAGCAGGCAAACGCATCATGGATTGAATTAAAGTACAGGTATCATGATCAACTTTTCGCTCTGAATCTAGTTCTGGCGTGCTTGAACAAGAGTCCATTATCAATAATGGCTCTTTTCAAACTCGATTGATCCCAAGAGATTATTGGTCTCTTCCCTTCTCGTTTTTTGACGAGAAATAGTGATGATCATGACAATACATTCAAGCTATGCCAAGGACAACCTGAGATTCCTGACACTAATTGCTCATATCTAGAGGTACACTAAACGTTAGATTGGATAGGGAAATCATTGGACTTGCTTGCGACGACAATTGATGGCTAGAAAACAGTTCTCTCTCAAGGTGAAGAGACACGACAAAAAGGAGCAAAATTCATTTGAGGTAATGGCAGGTCTTTTTGCTCTGGCATTTCATTCAAGTCTCCCTGCAAAGAAAAGAAAAGAAAATATTTTCAAGTTCAAAAACCTACATCATTCATAGGAAATAATTGATTCTTATGAGCTCGATTTCAATCTTATTCCTATTAAGGTAAAGCAATGAATGAATGCCCCGTGGCTTCCATAACTTAAAAATGGTTGAGTTGACAAGTATCCATTCGGCAGGTTAGCATATTTAATCACTCTTTTTTGTACTTCGATATGGAATGAGCGACAGTCATTATTTAGTGCCTCAGAATCTATTCATGGAATTTCTTCTTCTTTTAAGCACAGGTCAACAAAAGGCGGGAAGATCCTTTGGCTAAGAACTTCCTCAATAACGAGGATGGGCTTTTATTCAAATTGACCTTCAACTTGAACATCTGACAGAGACGAACCTCCCGAGGAACTCCCGCCCTCGCTGTACTGCAGTGAAATTTGATTAATTTGAAAACAGCTTCAAATTTTGGACAACTCCCATCATTCCACATGGGGTTTGTTTTACCATACATAAATTGATTCCCAAATTTACTTCTGCGTCCTGTCACGGTCACAATAAAGCATGAGGATAGGCTCTAGACCCCAAAGGATCGTCATGGGTCTACCACTTAATAAATCATCTCATACCATCTTTTTCACTGAGGGTCTTTTTCTCGAGCTTTTTCTGGCAAGTTGACTGGAAACGCCAAGGAGGGAAATCAGTGTTTTATGACTCTATCCTGTTACTTTGTCGGCTAGAAGGATCTCCTTGCTCTAAAAACACGTTCGCCAACATTTATGAGCTCGGATTAGGAGGTGGGCGCCTTCTGGTTAGTTGCAGGAGAGCACATCATTCTCATCATTATCATCATCAGGACGACCGACCACCCCCATCACCACTAAGGCCATAAAACTTATGGTTGAACATCAACCCAAAGTTTGATTCGAAGGTCGTGAAACCTTGAGACAAAAGTCCGCTGTAAGTTAGTGTTTGAATGGTGTTAGCAGAATGCCAATGAGGCTCAATATCGACTATTGGAAGGTACACAGAGGATGAGCCGGATGTGATAGAGACATTTTTTTCGGGTGCGTATATTTGCTGAAACAATTCTGCACCCTTGGCTAATTATCCCGGCTTTTGTGGCTGTGTTCTGCGGAGCTTGGGAGTCTCATTGTAAAGAGCTTCCTTTACGATTGGGATGATGCTCAAGGACATTGTCGAGCTGACAGTAGGCAGATTGTTTGGTTGTCCATGTATCGTTGCAGTCAAGCAATGAATGAATCATGATGATAATAACGATCATCATCATCATAGCCATGATTTACTACACTAATCGAAGATTCAGTTTGGGAATGGCTATTCAATCTACTACGTTTTGTGCCATACCCGCCGGAAAAGTTCCCCTGAAACGTGCCATATTTATCCTTAAAAAGCCCCTAAATATACCACATTCACTCCTCATTTTGTATTAGAGGCAAAAAGGTAATGATTGGTCTTTCTTGCCAATCTGGTGATTTAGATGCCTCCGAGCCCTTTCAATTTAGAGGGTCAACCCCATTTCATGAATGATTTAATGCCCTCACATTGCAACGATATGGAAACGAGCAACACGTGGAGGATCTTGAGCATGCCAAAGCGCCTCGATCATCATCTTCATCTTCATCATCTCTTCTTCACTCCTCTGTCACATCCAAGATTAAGAGGGCAACGCGTACACACTACAACACTCTCTAACGCCATGTGATCGTGCGCAAGTATGCCCCCTTGCAACATGCATTCATTTCATGCCTCGTTTTCACAATGGAGCGCACTGTAGAGGCGTAAGAATCATGCAGACTCGAGGGGGGGGCTCTTGGAAGAGCAGTGAGCCCTCTACATGCACTCATTCACTCACTCACCGCTAGATCGATCCTCCGTGAGGAAGATTCCCTGGGCGGTTTTTCCCTACTTCTCGCTTCTGTCAGGGGCCTCTGACGGGTTTTGGCCGGGGAGTTCAAATATGTCGAAGGGAGAGGCGCGCATGCATGAATGGTGCCAAGATGACGAAGGCACATGTCCTCCCCCCCATATCCCCCCCCCAATGATTTTTACACCCCCTGCAACCAAGAAACTCTTTTGCGCCACTACCACCACGACCACCGCCAACCATAACAACATCAGCATCGCCATCAGCATGAATATGGCGACGAAGTCTAGAATGGTGAGCGTGCGACGGACGCATGGACTGTTTGTGTTTGGATTCTGTACGCATGTCCGTAGTTGCTGTTGTTATTGGTGGTGGTGGTTATGACCTTGGCAGCTCAAGACAGTGGGAACCAACCATGAATTGCGAACCACCAACCAACGAACCAACCAACCCGAGGCAACGCTGGCAACGGGCGTCAAGAGGGATGAGATCTCTTCTCTTGGTGTTGGATGGAACTTTGGTCTTGAATCCATGTTGCCAGAAGAGTCATTTGTACTTGTGGAGTGGAGATAGGTGGTTGTTGTTTATCAGTTCTTAGCAAGCACGCAGGGATCACCCCAGGGAGGAGGAGACTTTACCACGGATACATTGGCTCACCCCCTCAAACACTTGGAGATTGACCGGCACCGGTAAGTCAGTGGTAGCACTAAAAGTAGTTGAGTTTAGTGGTCTTGGTTAGGTTTGACTGGATCCAGTTTTGATCCAGCTTTGGTGCTTCTTGTGAAGTTCCTCTGAAGTTTCCATAAGACTTGTGGAGAGAAGAACCGGGGATTTTAAAGCCTCTTTGAAGATGGTTGGCATGCTTTATCCTATTAGATGACCTGAACACTCGCATGCAAATCTGAGCTCCAAACTGGATTGCCTGATTTGTTGGAGTTGGATTTCAATCCCTTGGAAGTACAATGAGCGAAATGTGGGTAGACAGTAATCAATCAAGACCAAGACACATGCCGTCAGTAGGGTTTCATCTGGAAAATTGGAAATGTTCTGGCTTTTGTGACAGCTCCCATCATTTCGAAGGCCATGAAACCCACGCATAGCGTACTTTTGTGCAACAAGTCATTCATTTCCGAGGTTTCACAATTTGCGTACAACTCCACCAAAAAACCAGAGCACAATGTGAAGTGTTCTGATTTTGCCTTCGATAAGGCGTTCTACCTTCTGGGTGGTGGCATTATTTTTGTCCACAGGCACTCATTCTCCATTCTCTAAGCGGAGGATGAAGCAATAGTCAAATGCCATTATACTGTACACAAGCGTAATTAAGCACTCATCTCCTCCTACTCAAGATTGGCGGTTACGGGGGACGCTCCTTTTGATACGGAGATTTATTTCCAGCTCGTGACATTCCAGATTAATCACACTCAATCCGCAATGCCATTTGTCAAAGCAGACTTGGGTCGGTTCGTTTTGACTGGGTCGGGGACATCCCTGGTGGATGAAACCATGACCTCAAAATGACCCCTCTCGTCCCTGAACAAAGACGGGACTCTGCGGGCGTTTCGACGTCAAAGACCCATCCTTGAGTCCTCTTCATCAATTTGCATATCCGACTAGGATCAACATAACGCTGTAATGAGCACTGAGCATTGAGCAAGGAACGAACCCCCACTGTCTCGCAATATGCATTTACTAAAACAATTGCTTTAAGGCGAACCTTTGTGGCTTTTAGCGGGGTAAACCAGCAATGACACAACCCAGGACCGGAACCGTTCCCACCTTCTCTTTTTGATAGTTCCTTATTCGAGCATCTTCCCATATCCTGATCATTAAGAGTTACAAAGGCCAACCTTGCGTGCTCCGGGGTACGAACCCGGGGCCAGAAGAAGCCTATTTGATGATGTCAATCCAAGTCGTTTTAGCAGAGGCCACCAGCGTCCATTAATCTTGATGAGTTAAGAGCCATTTTCCTGCTCTTTCGCTCTTCAAACTCGCGCTTCTTTTTTGAGTGGTGGGGGAAGGTTGGAGACCACCCAATGATGATAAACCCCTCGAATATTTATGACTTCATGATGATTACCATATTGGCGACGAACGTGCAGACATTCGTAAAAAGACGTCCTCATTTATTCCAAGTTTCAAAGGCAAAACAACAAAAGAAAACGTTCGTGATTCTCTCTGAAGGTGAACGTAAACTTATCAGCCAGTCGTCAATCTGTTACTCTGTTTTCTGGCCATGGCCTCAAGTTCATAACAAAGCTCCACACTTCTAAAGTGCTGACCGTGGTGCATTCTTCGAAATGTTCAATATCTCAACATAAAAAATGGCCGCATCACGACCTCATTAATGAAAAATTTCGCCTTACAAAGAGCAACCAAGGCCTTAGAGCCATGGACGCAAACCCGTGCAAAGACATGTTTTTCATACTTGCCAACTAATTAGGCCCATTTTCATAACTGTCATACACTTCGGTCTCCTTGGCCAAAAAGAGCGCTTTAAGCGGTTGAAGGAAAGTTGAATGAATCTTGTGGCCTGATAACATTCCCGTCATATGGTTGTCCAATTTCGACGCTACCAGATAAATTTTTTGAGACTCATGGAGCAAATATCCAATTGGTCGCGGATTGTCCAAAGATCTCCCTTAGCTTTTGATCTTGACACGAGTAAAGCAATTTGTAATTAAATACGAGATCTCCAATTGACAGACACTAACTTCCTTGTTCAGGAAATTGGACAAAGATCAACACACAATGTTAAGTCGACTCACGATTCAAATACGATGAAGATGCAACTGGAGTCAGTTCAGTAGGAGGATGAGTGTGCAAAAAGAACCCTCGCGCATCTTTTCACGACCGATACGAGGACTAATAATCCCTTCTCAAGACACCCTGGGAATGAAAACAATCGTTTCTTCTTGTTACAAGAAAAGCGAAGCGAGGGTTCCCACCAATTGTCATGAACTGGTTGTCTACCTAATACTGTATTTACACCACAAGAAGGTGCACATAGTACTGTATAACTGCGAGCGAGTACTCTTCTTCTATGTTGGATTCCGCCTCTTCCTTCAATCGGAAGATGGTTGGAAGCATGAGGAAGACAATCATCAGGATCATACACACAACCCAGAGGAGCGTCTTCGTACTTCGATTGGAGTAGTTGCAAATGACAGGAAATTCGCAAAAGGTCAATCACAAACTTGGGGGTCTCAAAAGAAACTCCCCTTTCCTCGCTCTATCGACCAAAATCTAAACTTATATAAGTAAGAGGGTGATGATTGGCGTTATGGGCGTGTTCTCGTGACTTTTGAACCCGGTCCGGAAGAGCTTGATGAGGTTTTTGCCACTTCTGCTCCTTCTCAAATAACTTTTGACAATAGGGAATTTCCCAAAGTTTCAAACTTAGGCGGGGTTTCAAATTGTTCGAGAACTTGCTTTTACGATCTCATAAAAAAGGCCTGGTTGTCTCTTTTTCACTGTCAGGGGGTGAAAGGAACACGACTCCAAGTAAAGCTCAATGGGTGTGCTCTATCAATCCATCGTTTCATCATGAGCATCCTCGAAATCCCGGAAGAACAAAAGAAAGATTTCTCACGCCCACAAATGTCATTGCAAACCGGGAATGGTGCACAATGGTTCGACTCCGGGTCACCCATCTCATTTCGGGAGCACTCTTTTCGTAAAAGCCCAAAGCCATTACATTACGCACAGAAAGTGCCTACAGAAGTAAAGAAGTGCCAACCGACAACAGTAAGGAGAAGCTGAAAAGTCCCTGAAGGAAACGAGTCTTCAGGAAACCGAATTACGACAACCAAACGACATGAGACACGATCAGGTCTGGGCTCATTGAGTGGTTTGAGGTGGAGATATGTCTCTCTTCTGGATGTAAACACTCATTCACTTCGGATGTAGAGTACAAAGTAGAGCTTGAGGACGCAACTAAGTAGTTCGATACAGCATATGGTGTCATTCACATCATCAGGATGGAAGGAATTTCTTCCACTTTCAATTGGTGACGCCGCATCAGAACGTCGGGATAAATCAAGGCTATGTGGCCAGAAAACTGCTAGGGACCCTTGAGTCTCAACTGACGACAAATGATGCCAAGAGTCACTCACTTGCTAACGAGATCGGTCCCACCAGCATTGTTCAAGGCGCCAAATTGGCTGGGGTAAATGAATTGGCTTTTAATCGAGGCATGGCTCTTTTGGGACTCAAAAACTATCCTTACATTCAGTCTGAGAAGACTGGCTCCTCGAATTAGCCCTCTGCCCGATGATGCGTTCTCAAATTATGTTCATTTGTTTATAGGAGCTTTGACCACAAAGCATCCGCCAAGAGAAACGCTAGGAGCAAATCAGGCACAACAGCTTTTAGAGGGAAGAGGCGACAGCTGAAAGGCTGTCTAAGTCAGGAGACACACTGTGAAATTGGTTGCCGATTAAGCTACAGTAGAAAACTGCTATAAACCAGTTTTAATTTTTCTGTCCTTTAGTTTCAATGATTTGCCTTCAACTGTGAACGAAAGCAGAAAAAAAAACAATGCAGATTTCCTTCTGACCATATGCTGATCGAATTATGCGTTGTCCTTGCCAAGTCAGCCAACGCTACCCTGGCCAGAGCTAATATAAGTCTTCACATGTTACTGCCATGTCATATGGGGTAAACTGAAATACGTAACATGATCTAAAATGGTCTCCCAAAAAGTGATTTGCCACGGAATTTCAAGTCAACCAACATCTGACTTGTCAACATGCGGGCTCTAATGATTCAGCTCTATGAGCATGGATCTCTTCCTGATCATGGAAACTGGGGAATATAGAGCGCCGTTTTCCTCTTCCTTTTCCCGGCCTCGTGGTGTTGGTAGTGAACCCTATTTGCTGAACTGAATGGAGTCGAATCTTGAATCTCCAATCTTCATGGGAAGATGAGACAGAGAAATGAAATATGACTTGCTTGCTCCCCTTCTTTCAAGTTCGTTGCTCGCTCGACCAAAAACCCTTTGTCGAACCTGAGATGGTTGGTGGAACTCAAGGCTCCGGCCTGACTTGAGTTCTTTTTAATAGAGCAATGCCAAAAATGCCGAATAATATCTGCTCTTGGGTGCAATTCATTTTCCACTCGAAAAGACATAACTCAAGCAAGAAAAATACCAGAATGTCTCACTTAGGTCTTTTTTCAGACACATGTTCACAGTGTGATTTCGAGGAAACTTTTTCGAGTTGCCTCTGGTTTCCAGAGATCTCGTGGTAGTAAGATCAAGGAAGACTTTCAAGCCGGAATGAAGATGGCGAGATAATGACGGGCATTCAAGTACAATCTAATAAAAAAATTATTGTCAAGCCACGCAAATGGAAGCTGATCTTGGTCTGGTGGGGACAGCGCCATTATTGCCCTCAATCATTATGAGGCTCTTGCGCTGAGACGCATGCTTTGTCACCTTTTAAGTGCTACGTGCGACTCCTCGCGGGCATTCTTCTTACCTTTATAGAATAACGATGCGTGTCCTCTCCTTCTTTGGTTAGACAGGTAAATAGTTAATTTAGGAGTCATGAAACCAAAATTAGATTGAGCCTCTGGCAATGTGGTTTGGGTATCGAGAGGAAGAGACTCGATCGAGACGCAGAAAACGATTTGCTGTGAGAAATGGGGAGGAGTTTGTTGTTGAATGTACTTCAAGATTGGATCCATCCAGTTTTCATTGTATATTTTAGAGGTAAGGTATACTAGATGGAATGGTAATTCTGGAAGATAGGACCCCAGTTTGGATCATTGTAAGCCTATGAGAGCCATTTCAACAATGAAATTGACTTGGTTTGATTGAAAAGACCCAATTTTAATGAGTTGTTTGTAAACGAAACTCAAGCGAGGTTCAATCAATTCTAGTGCGTAATGAGGACAATTACAGTTCTAGATAGAAGTGAAAAATCACCGGTTGCACCGGTAATGGTTGGATGATTTGTCTCGATCGGAGAATCAAGTTTGATGTTGGAGATGCCTTCATCAACCATTGTAAAGAAATGTGGCAATGAAATGGATTGGAATTGAGAGGGAAATCTTCGTGCAATTTGAGTTGGTCGAAAGTTGTTGCTCCAAGTTCTTGATCGGAGCTTCATTTGTTAATGCCATACATATGTGCATTTCCATTACTTTGGAAGTACGAGTACCATGATGAATGGATTTCGATTGGGATTGATGATGGGAATCATCGGTGTTATCTTGAATGGATTAGATCATCGGATTGATTCAGATCCGTCACATTTTGGCAGCAAAACGATTTGGAGCGCGCATTGTTACATCCGTGATCACCAAGACAGGATCTACACAATACATGCCAAGTTTGCAGGTCGTACATCACACTTGCTACGTACTTTTGCATGAGTTTCAGATGTTTCATTTCCGCTTTTGAACGTGATTTCGTGCCACAAAAAGAGCGTTTTTCCAACCAAATTCCGAGTAATTATTCCGTCCGTCTCTAAGTGTTAAACCGGATGGATGGTGGTCTTTTTCTGAATGAACGATTACTGTGTACAAATTTACACCTCAAACGCGTGACATTTGGATGAATTTAGGACATCCATTACTTCCATTACCTCTCTTGACACCCTCTGCAAACATACTAAAACAACACTCGGTCGTGTGTGCCAAACATATTCATATTTTGGTCGTGTCATGCTGGCATGAATAAGTAAATCACAATTCAACGTAAAAACAACAAAAATAGGCATTGGAACGATGGACATGTCATTTTTCAAAAGGTGAAACAACAAACCTTGACGATTTTTTGTTCGGCGTCTAGAACTCACGACTGGCGGTTTCGGAAGTAACCATCTGTCACGATAGAAATCATTACATATATTTCCTGATTGGAATCTAAGCAGCCATTTCAAAATCTTCACCCTGAGAACCCTGAATTTTCTAGGTCAGTCAGAAGGTAAAAAAAAAACCTCAATGCTTTCTTGTACTTTTCGTAGCCACATTTTTTCTATTTTCTCATATTTGATGGGAGGATGCGTGGATGCATTCAAGAACGCTCAAAATTTGTTTAACATTCAACCCACGATCCTTCTCGTAGAAGGGCAGTGCAGCGGCGCAAAATGTACGTTATCGCACCATTGTCTTGGCTCATCCTTGAATTGATGATGGTTTCGCTTTGGCAAAAATGCTTGTTGCTCTCGCTGACAGCTAACAGACGATCAACCCAGTCTCTAACAATTTTTTGGGCTTCATCATTATTGAGTGCTCACAATATCCTTCATCAAGCCATTCATCCAAGGAAGGTTTCAAGATACATCTTCCTGTGCTGCACTTCATCCCAACGTAGTCCTTGATTTCAATATTTCGAGCCACTCTTTTCGAGGCGTGATCACTGCTAAAAGAAGATGATCGAACTTGGGGAGCAAATTGTTGATTGCAATCGGATGTGCAGGGATTGCACCTCGATTCAATTGTCGCTACACATGCGGATGAGAGGGATTCAATTTGAGATTTTCATCTTCCTCTTTTGCAGATATCGGTAATCCACTTCCACAATGAGGATCTTCCTCGCATTGACGGTGGCCACCGCGTTGTTGGCCACCGGCTCAGATGCCACTTTTGGCGGGAAGAAAGGCGGACGAGGAGGCGGGGGCAAGGGCAAAGGCAAAGGCAACTCTGGAGGTGGCGGATATGGAGCTCCATCCAGTGGCTATGGAGTGCCGCAAGGTCGACCCCTAGGGGGTGGTGGGGGTGGCTCTGGTTATGGAGCCCCTCAAACTCAAAGTGGATATGGTGCTCCTCAGACCCAAAGTGGATATGGAGCACCTCAGACCCAAAGTGGATATGGAGCACCTCAGACCCAAAGTGGATATGGAGCACCTCAGACCCAAAGTGGATATGGAGCACCTTCAAAGCCCTCTTACAATGCACCAAAACCTTCGTATAATGGAGGCGGAGGACGCGGGAAAGGAAAAGGCAAGGGAAAGGGCAAGGGCGGAGGTGGCTTTGACTTAAGTGGCATTATTAGAAAGAAAGTCAACTTCAAGCGGGGCATCATTGACGCCATCGTTGGGTTCAAAAGACAAAAACTCGAATTTCTGAAAAGTATTAAAGGAGGATTTGGCGGAGGAAGCGGTGGTGGTGGCAGCGGCTACGGTGCACCCAGCAGACCTTCTTATGGTGCCCCAAATGGTGGTAGAGGGAAGGGTAAAGGCAAGGGTAAAGGGCGAGGTCACGGTCGTGGACGAGGCAAAGGGAAGGGCAAAGGAAATGGCGGTGGGCGTGGACGTGGAAAAGGAAAAGGAAAAGGACGAGGAAAAGGCAAAGGCAAAGGACGTGGAAAGGGAAACAATAGCGGATACGGAGCTCCCTCTACTGGATATGGCGTGCCACAGGGTCGCCCAATTGGAGGAGGTGGAACTGGTTCAAGCTATGGTGCTCCCTCAAGTGGTTATGGCGCTCCTCAAGGTCGACCAATTGGAGGAGGTGGTTCTGGTTCCAGCTATGGTGCTCCCTCAAGTGGTTATGGCGCCCCTCAAGGTCGACCAATTGGAGGAAACTCAGGATATGGCGCACCAGCCACTGGAACTGGATATAATGCCCCATCCGGTGGAGGCGGTGGTGGTGGTGGCAGTGGATATAGGGCACCATCTGGTGGTGGAGGCGGAGGCAGCGGCTATCAAGCTCCTAATAACGGCGGTGGAACTGGATACACTCCTCCAAGTTCTGGTCAAAACCATGGTGGAAGCGGAGGACAAAGCCATCAAGGCAATTCTGGAGGCGGAGGACAAAGCTACGGAGGTGGTCAAGGAAACAATGGAGGAAGAGGACAAGGCCATGGCGCTGGTCAAGGGGGCTCGGTGGGCGGAGGACAAAGCTACGGAGGTGGTCAAGGAAACAGTGGAGGGGGAGGACAAAGCTATGGTGGAGGATCTGGACAAACAGGCGGTTTTTCAAGTGGAGGTCAATCCAGTTATGGTGGAGGATCAAGTGGGGGTCAATCTAGTTATGGTGGAGGATCAAGTGGTGGTCAATCAAGTTATGGAGGAGGTTCCAGCAATGGCCAATCTAATTACGGAGGTGGGTCAAGCCAGTCATTCAGAGGATCTAATGGCGGACAGTCAAGTTATGGAGGAGGATCGGTGCAATCATTTGGCGGATCAACCAGTGGTCAGTCCACATATGGAGGAGGCCAAACTTCGTCTGGGCAATCCAATTATGGAAGCTCTGGTAGTTCACTCGCCGTCCCTGTGTCCTCAAGCTATGGAACATCGTCTGGGTCATCTGGCTTTCAGCAACCCACTTTAAGTGGCGGCTTCCAAGCATCAACTGGTGGAGTGCAATCTGCTTCAAATGGATATTCTTCTGGTTCTTCTGGCAACTCAGGTGGCTTCCAAGCATCAACTGGTGGAGTGCAATCTGCTTCAAATGGATATTCTTCTGGTTCTTCTGGCAACTCAGGTGGCTTCCAAGCCTCATCAGGATATTCCTCAGGCTCAAGCTCCGGTAACAGCAATAGTTTCCAAGCCTCCTCTGGGTATTCCTCAGTCTCAAATTCAGGAAACTTGGGTGGTTCTCAAGCCTCCTCTGGGTATTCTGCAGCATCGAACACAGGAACCTCGGGTGGGTTCCAAGCGTCCTCAGGTTATTCGGCGGGCTCAAACTCTGGTAACGCTGGTAGTTTTCAAGCTGCTTCAGGCTACACATCACCCTCAAGCTCCACTAACAATGGAGGATTTCAAGCCTCATCCAGCTACTCTGCAGGTTCAGGGTCCGGAAGCAACTCAGTGGGCGCCCAATCATCAACGGGTTACTCATCTGGTTCTAACTCTGGCGCGTCAATATCTTCCTTTGCCCGAGCCCCCGCTGCCACTTCGTTCTCTAACTCGGGAGGAGCTTCTAATTCATATTCCTCTGGATCCTCGCCTGGTGGCAACTTTAACTCAGCTGGGGGATCAAGCAGTTTTAACTCTGGAAGCCAATCCATTGCCTCAGCACCTGCCAGCAGCTCTTATGGGGCAGCAACTTCCACCAATTTCCAACCGTCACCAACTGCCTCAAACACCATTTCCAATAATGTTGGCAATACCGTAATTCAACAAGTTGCCGCTCCAGCTCTCCAACAATCCTCTGGGGCTGCCAACTCTTATTCCGCAGGATCTCAAGCCACAAGAAATGCAGTTCAGAATTCCAACTCTTATTCAGCTGGATCACAAGGAACAACAAACGCAGTCAAGAATGCCAACTCTTATTCTGCTGGATCACAAGGAACAACAAATGCAGTTCAGAACTCCAATTCATATTCCGCTGGATCGCAGGGATCAACAAACGCAGTTCAGAATACGAATTCTATCTCAACTGGGTCGCAAGGAGCATCAAATGCCGTTCAGAACTCCAATTCGTACTCAGCTGGATCGCAAGGAACAACTAATGCCGTTCAGAACACCAACTCTTATTCAGCTGGATCCCAGGGAACTGCATCCGCTTCTACTGGATCTACCGCCAATTCCAATGCCGGTAACACGAACGCCATCAATTCTTCTGCTGGCAGCTCTGTTCAGGCCAACAACAGCGGCTCAACGGCGAGCGTCAATGCCGAGCCCGCTCAATCTGCTCCAGATGGTTATGGCTTTCCCATTGGTGATGTCATTTCGGATTCGGGTTCCACTTCAGCAGCAGGATCTTCCACGGCAGCCCAAACTGGACAACCTTCGAGTTCTCAGGGCTCGGGCTCAACTGTGCTCATTAGCGCCAATCCTGGATCCACTGGTTCTGGAGAATCTGAATCTGCCACCGCTTCTGCACCTTCCTACTCCGGTTAAGCGCATCAGTATTCCACTTTTCTATCCAAAGATTGTCATTCTTCTAATTCCAAGGAACTCTTTCCCATTTTATGCTCTAGTCTGAATCCAAAGACATTCAAAGAAAAGGTCCTCATCATAGTGAAAGATCAAGCCCCCCTTTGCTCAAACCCCCCTTCTTTGCCATTTCTATAGACTTTTGATCCGAAGCTCTCAAAGTTAGGCAGGCCTCATCTTGAACTTTAAAAAAGAGGTCATGATAGGACCTTCTTCTTCATTTGGCACGACTCGCTTCCCCTCTAATCTCATTTGGACCAACCTTTGTCGTTCAGAGTTCTAGTCAGTGTTTTGTTCCTTCAAAGAAAACCAGTTGCCGCTTTCATCTGTCATTGGAAGCGCAGACTGCGCATTTCGACTTGCTTTGATGAAGGAACTTAAACGGAAGTATCATTTCGCCTCTCCTTCAAATTGCACATCCCTTCAATCATATCAAATCCGTATTTATTCTCCTCAAGACTTAAAAGGGTGCTACGAATGAAATTTATCTGGGCATTCTCCGTCAGTTTTGTCCCACCTTGATCAAGCTTCTCTCGCCGATATTTTGCCTAGAGAAGCTTGAATGAGATGCTTTTGGAACAATTATATTTTCTATGAGTTCAAAGCCTATTATAGTCAGTGTTGAGTATGTTTGAATTCCATGTTTGAGTCCAACATCGTATTCATATATTTTATAAGACAATATCATTGAACAACAGGAATTAAATGATAATGAATAAACTTTGATGAAAAACAAGATCGACTGTTTCCTTCCTACTTTGGCTGTCTAAATCAAGGCCACATTAGATTGGTTTCAATGTGGGTGATCGAAAAAGAATTGAATTTCCCCCTGGCCTCAAAAAGACGAAAATATAAGTTCATAATTGGCACTTAGCAATCTTTCCGGAAAGAGATTTCTTTGTTACGGAGGAGATTCTTCAACCATTGGCTTTGTTCGTTCAACCTAAGAAGACAAATCCAGGTTTCTGATTGGTAACATCGATTCATTGTCTCTTCTTATTTCTTGAAGATATGTTTGCAGACCTACGAGCTCGACTTCACTTTCTTTTTATCATACTCCATGTGTATTTGGTGATTAAGGTGAAACTTTGAACGTCTTATAAACCTTCGCGGCTCATTGGAATCCCAAAAAAAACCAGGTAATAATTGCAAGTTTTGTTGCTTTGCAAATAGTTTGATAGATTGGGTCGATTTGCTTTTGACCCGACAAGAGGATGATAAATACCATCAATTTTGACGAGAAATGACATACTGGAAGATGAACGTTTTTGTTACAACACATAATTAAAAAACATGAATACTGAAACATATCTAATATTTTTGTTCTAAGACATTAATTATCAGTCTCGGAAAACTGAGGAGAATCCGAGAATCCTAAACCGCTAACACGAGTTTAAGATTGCACGCTAAAGGTCAAACGAAAATGCGAACCTCTTTCCAAAATGATATTGAGCTGGAATTGATGAAATTTAAAGTCACTAAGAACATCAAGATTCCAATTTGCTTGATGAAATTTACTTAACTATATTTCGTTCTTGGGCTTTGCCAATGCTCAAGGTTTGAAGTCAAAACGCAAGTGTCTTGCAATATTGTTCCAGATGCTATTTTCTGTAAGAATAATGATCTTGAAATCGGTCTCATTGGATATTCTATTTACATTATTTGGCATCTCTCATCATGATTCTTTTATCGATAGTTAA
Source organism: Tigriopus californicus (assembly GCF_007210705.1). Taxonomy (NCBI): domain Eukaryota; kingdom Metazoa; phylum Arthropoda; class Copepoda; order Harpacticoida; family Harpacticidae; genus Tigriopus; species Tigriopus californicus. The sequence continues at coordinate 12,831,516 of NC_081446.1, forward strand.
TTTTGAGGCTTAATCTGGGTTTAATGTGGTTACAAACATTTAGCATGATTCCAAGAAGTAATAACTTTCCTCTTTAAACAGTCTTTTGTTAACAAAACAACCAATCAGATGATCAAACTTCGTGAATCGTTGCAATTGCGTAAATGATCAAGAATATACAAGGATAGGCAAACACAGATGAAAAAACGAAATGGTTAGTGCAATGAAATTGTTTGACCATTAATCAAATTAGGTGTGTAAGATAACGTCGTTATGGCTCATTTCGTATTGTAAGAAGCTTTCAGGAATTCGCAAAACTGATAATATTCTAAGCAAAAACACATCTCCCAACAAGGTAGAACATCCCATGACATGACATGTATTATGGGCATGAAGATGGTTTCCTGTCAGCGTACTTTACCTTCGTTCTACTTTACCTATCCAGGAGACTGAATGATATCAAATGTACCCTACATGAGTCTCCTTCAGTCTGCTGTTCTTCGGCGTTCTACCGTACTTTATTTAACTTAATCTTGACGTGAGAATGGTGATTAAGATATCGAGTAGGCGTCCATAAAGAACCGTCATAGTCATCGTACGTGAATCGCTCTATTCATGACAAACTAAACTTAAGATTGGGATAGACTGAAATCCAACAAAAGATCAAGAGAGGACTGAATAGTTAAAGTACGTACATTGTTATCGGGCATTGCAACTGATCATTTGACTCAATCCTGAACAAGAAAGAGCAATCAATTGCTTGATAAACCTGCATTTAATGTACCAACATACGCTGCTACTACTATTGATCAGTGATTATTCCTTCGTTCGGGGACTCTTAGATTATATTTAATATGAAAAAAAATACAAAAAAGAGGCCCTCTCCAAGTAAGGCCATAAATCGAATGTTTTGTTTAAGTGGTACGACCTTGAGTTTGACACGTGTTCATCATAGGCACGTCAGGCAGAACCTATAAAAGAAGCATCTCGTAAGGTTTCCCTGTAAGTAGAGATCATCATGTGCCCAAGTAACCATAGGGCCTACCAGACTATCAGCGATCTTCCACACGGCCGGTTCCTTGAATATGAGCTGGGGAAATTTTACATGAAATGTTAGGTCCGTTTTATTCGTTTTCGCTTGGATCTTGCTCAACATTGCTATGATAAGTAGGGTTGTAAAAGGGAGTGCTTTGTTTTTTTTTGCCTAAAAAACATTTTGACATGTCAGAATTTCATCTTTATCTACTTTCCGGATGTCCTCAATTACAATTTGTGTGTCTTTAATTCGTGCTAGGGCAAAACATCGACTATTTGCAATTAAATATTTGTGACTAAAACAATATCTTTTCAATATGCTTTCTAACAAAGCCCAACAAGATTTAGCCTTTCAGATCCTTTGGATCCTTTTTGACCACTTTTTAGCGCCTAGTTTGCGCTTTTGATTTCTTCTCGCAGGCCATTTTTATTTATCATTTATTTACAGCTCTGAGCATGAATTGAGAAAACATTTAGAAAAGTAAGCTGCTTGAAGTGTTTAACATAAATGAGAGTAAAGTCAAACAGAAGAAAATGAAACAAAGGGTTGCCACTGAAATGTCTGGTCAGCTCAAGAATGCGACACTTTGTAGATCTAGGTCTTAAACTCATCGCACGTGTTTGCCAGATCAATGAGTGGTTTACGGGAAAAGGTCAAGTTGTGAGGTTCATTGTGTTTGCAAATGGAGAAAGTCTGTGAAATTCCTTCCACATCGGAGGCGTGGCAAAAAAATGAGAACAGAAACTACCCCGATGATTGACTCCTCAAGACAAGTTTGAGTGAGGAATTGCCTTGTCGAGAACAAAACAACATCAGTCAGGAACGTACAAAGTGACCTAAGCGAGGTTTTTGATTCTTGACTTGGAAGACTGAACCAAAGGAAAAGAAGTTCGAAGAAAAATGATCTGGAACGCTCAAACTTTTCCTACCAATGCTCGAGAAACAGTGCTGAATGCTACGAATGCACATAGAACAGTGTTGGATACTGGTGCAAAGCACTCTATTGGTGCATTCTCAACGGGTGGGAAACATTAGGCTGAGAACAGTTCGCCGTCCCCTAAAATGTCAACTTAGTTCTAAGAGTTCAGCGAGGACATTTAACTTAATTGGGGTCCCACTAAGACTGAGCACTGGAATGTGTAAAGTTTTTGCAATTTAATCTGAAAGTTGTCCTTGCTTGTACTTATAACCTAAACGAGGAGTTGAAGACGAATCTTACAGCATTAGCTGATATCTTTTTTTCAGTGTTTTACCCCACCAGCTATGAATTATTTTATATTGCACACTTTGATTTAAAGACCTTTCAAGTCCATTTTGTCAGTCTTTCCAACGAATGAAGTCATTTTGCGGCGCTAATGCAAGAGAAAGTAACTTAGCCATAGGAGTGCTTCCCGAGATTTGTTTTCTTTTCGAGAGCTTAGGCCGCATAATACACAACTTTGGCATCCATCCAAGAGGAAATATTCGAGCAGAGAGCGACAACAACAACAAGTTTGCTTGCTTTCTTTCGCCTTTGTTCGCTCCCCCAATTTTGTCCGGCAGCAGTAGCTTCTAGTTTGGCCCTCCTCTAGTCTTCCTAGTCCTGGCAGAGTACATTGCAAGTCAATATTAGAGTTGGGAAAAGTTGATTCAAATTGAGTTCCTGCGTGAAAAACGTAGTGGAAAGTTTGCTTAGCCTTGGCCTTCCTATCCCTAATGATAATGGCTGAAAGAGATGAACCTGTTGAGCCTTGTGAAATGGAAGACAAATTCAATTAGATCCTCTCCATCCATCCATCCATTAATCCATCCTCTCCATTCTTTGCATCTCCTTGGTCAGCCGGTTGGAGAACTGGCGTGAAGAGCCCATGGGATGTCGAGGTTATTGCCTGGTGTTGGTCGTCCAGGGGGACCAATATCATCCGTGTCGGGGGTTCGAGCTCGGAGCATTAGCTACAAAGGCCTAGGCCGTGGAAAGGCCAAACGACCTTCGGGACAAGGATTCACGGCCAAGACTGGGACCGGTCAATCATCGGGCTCTTCGTTTGACATTTTGGTTGCGTCCTTGTATGTGGCTAACATGACAGATGTCTTGGAAGCGGCCTCCGGGGCCGCCAAGATGTTCTTGGAAATCAACAAGATCAGCATCGATAACACCACGTTCAAGTTGTTTTACCGTGGAACCACAACGATGTTGGTGCTGGCTTCAGTGTTTGCCAGTGCCAAGCAGATGTTTGGTGATCCCATCAGCTGTGAAATAGTGAGACTGGGAAAATTTGCATCCCACAAGGTTGGCTGAAGGTCACACTGGATTTCATTTCAGCATCTTGGTCGAGGCATCAAGGATGATGTGCTCAACTCGTATTGTTGGATGTACTCCACATTCAACTTGCCTCCGTCATTTCGAGGCTCGTGTGCCAGAACAGTCCGAAACAATCGAACCCGTTTATACAACACTTACTATCAGGTAAGGTTTAGATTCTTCTATTTTGAATTCTTATGTCTAAGACATTCTCCCATGTGAGAGTTCATCTACGAATGTGATTCGTAGAAAACCATTTTTCTAGCACTAAAAAAGCACTTGATCTCGAACTAGACAAATTCCTTCAAGTAAGTAATTATTCCAATATGTCATAATATACCTAATTGCTATCATTAAAGTTCTCATCGGTTAGTTTCGAAAAATTAAGTGTCGGGCTCAAAAGTATTTATACAAAAAAATCCAACCTGCCATAAGCAATTTAGTTTAGTAGTTCAAATGCTTACACTTTCACGAAAAATATTTTGCAGTCACTTGGGCATTCACAAGGAAAAAGGGCCAATTCTGAACACATTTCTACATGTTTCTAAGCGTTCAGGTAGCAGCAAAATGTACCTACATTCTTCCAATCAAAAATTTGGGGAAACCTTGATCAATTTAAGCATGGCAAATACTATCTGTTTAATCCCGAGGGAAGAACAAAATTTGGGGGAATCCGTTGTTTTCTTGTCGACCCAAAAGCATCTGCGTGAGAGGTGATGAGAAAAATCGAAATATACCATATCGAAATTGTCCTTTTCTGTTCGAACAATTTGGAACTGTTCAATATTACGCGTACATCCCGAAATATATGACTCAAGGCATTTCTTTCTTTCAGTGGGTCCCCATGTTCTTTGGGTTTTGTGCCTTACTGGCGTGTGTTCCGCGCCTGATTTGGCTGATGTGCGAGGGCGGTTTAATGAGTTTCCTCACCAAAGGGACCGGATCCAAATTGGTGGAACACTCCCGAGAGAAACAAGAAATCCTTCTGGATGCCTTCACCAAGCATCTCAAGAATCGTTATAACTGCTATGCGCTCACCTTCTTCATATGCGAAACGCTCAATCTGGTTGTGCTCTGTATGATATTCTACCTCACCGACGAATTCCTTCAGAATCAGGTGAGAGAGGAGTGCAAACAAGAGGACTCCACTGCAATTGATGTGTACTATATCTTGTGTACTTATGTACACATCCTAGACCGCCTAAACCACGGCAAAGCCATCAAACACCCTTTCGCATCCACCACTTGGAATCCATTATTGGCTCTAGGCTTTCCGGTGGTCCATTTCACGCAACAGTATTGGACCAAAGAATTGCTTTGGGATCCCATTTCTGGTCCCATGTTGGACTGTAAATCTAAAATGGAAAAAGAGGAGCTCTTTCGCTTCAAATCAGAATTCAAATCCAGGTCGAGACGAGAGCCAAAAGACTTGGGGGCGGATTAAAAAGGTAATGGAGGTACCCTATCTTAGCGATCCAAGTCTAATTTGAGCAAGCCGTTTTGGAAAGTTGCCAATTGAGCCTTCACTGGTCCGGGAAACATCAGGCCTTTATCGAATTTACCAATTTATTATCAAGAGAAAGTTGGTACTTATGAACTTACAGTGTGTGGTGAAAATTCATTTTAGCTCGATTGGATGGCTTTCGGGGGGTAATGAGACTTAACAAGACCTTCGTCTGGTTGATGTTGATTGGTTGAATTAGGAATGAAAAGACCGACCATCTTCGACCTCCAGCCTTGCCAATTCCCTTTCTCTCTTTCTCGACTTTGATCTTAGGATATGAGAAAACTTCGGGTTGCCTTTGAACTTTTTCTAACTTATCTGCCACGTGGATTTAAGTGCCTTTCCATTGTATACTGATGCTAAGCGAGCTTAGTTGAGGCATCAAGAACATTACTTAGAGGCATCGTCTGAGTTTCATCATGTTTCCCCCACATGATATTCCTATTATCCAAAGGCTACATGTTATCCTCATGATGAGTGACCAGAGCAATTTCTCGGAATGCCTCTTCTGTAAAACAAAATTGTACGCGAGATTAAGGGCAAAAAGGGAGAACCCTCATGGTCAAATACACAGTAAAACGACCCCGTAAAACATGTTGAGCCATTTTCGCTTCGCCATTGGAGCAAGGTTATCTCAATCCTCGGTCGACATGCCAAATTCAGAGTCGTCTGCAATGACAAGAGTGACCACTGTTAGCGGTAAATCGGGTCAAAGAGAACAAGCATACGGGAATTCCCCCTTTTAATAATTGAACACATCATTTCCAGGTTTGAGTAAGGCCAATGTCCCTTTGTAACATTCCTCTAATGACGACCAATTCAAAGGGCTTTTTAGATCTCGCAACTCTAGCTCGTTGTTGGATCAGATATCCCGTCAATGTAAAAGTTATTACTACCTCATTTAGAACTTCTGAGGATCGCATTTCCAGTAGCGTTAAGAAATCAGCAAAAAATATCAGTTACTTTTCAAATGCCGGAACAATCATACAATTTGCAAACCAATTCTAATTTCTCCCTTGAATAGTGGAAGACTTAACGAATGTATGTACGCTTATTATAAAGATTTCTAAAAAGGGTGACATTATTTCACTAAAAGAATTACTTTTCACTTTCTCTATCGAACAACGGCATCTTACATTTTATTTAGTTATCTTAATACCAGTGAATATATCATACCCATTCTCAAAATCGTTTTTATCTCGATTTTAGTACATCAATGACACAATGCAACTGACGTTCAACCAAAAACATTTGAAATAAAACACCCCTTTCGTGCCATCTAGAACAACGTTCCAAGTGATCCCAATGAAAAAGAAAGTCTGTTGTTGAGATTTGGAACTTTCAAGGCCCAGAATCCGAAAGCTTTGACGAAGTCAATGATTTGTCCATTGCCTTCTAGCTAGACAAAGGTCCCTGAGAAAACAAGTCGAATGGCTTATGGAGAATCCTGATGTGGTCGCAAATTTAATTTATCATATTTTCATTGCACTCCCTTCCACTTTTTACCTCCGACTCTTAGGCCCCAAACCAATCTCAACCACAATGACGGTGAGGGTCTTTTGCCAAAGGCATCGTACCTTTATAGCGTAAAACCTAAACATGGGACTCAGTGTTGGACTCTGAAGTACTCGAAATTCATTATCTCGAAAGAAGAAAAAAATCGTTTGTAAACAGTCATTAATTTGGGATTGCATCTCTCGTTCCAGTTTGCTCTCTACGGGCCTACCGTGCTCAGCTATTACTATCTGATCCCTGCTGAGGAGAAAGACCTGGCGTGGGCCTCTAATCCCATGTGTGAGGCCTTTCCACGTGTGGCTGCCTGTGACTTCATTCGTTATGGCACCGGGGGACTTCGCGAGAACCAAAACGCGATCTGTGTCCTTAATCTGAACATGATTAACGACAAGGTGGCACAATACAATGATGGCGTTGCGTGGATCGAATCCAACTAATTTGCTGTTCCATTAGTTGTTTCTAGTGATTTGGTTTTGGTACGCTTTCCTACTGGGTTGCATTGTCAAACGGTTCATGTCTCGTCTAATTCAGATCGTGTGGCCACGGTTCAGATTCTATAAACTTCATATGAGGTAATGAATTCTTTCTCATCAGGCTCTTGTCTTTATCATGGATCATGAATGGTATGAACCATGTTGGAACTACGGCGGTTGGGTGCATTGCGGAATAATGAAGATCAGTCTTCCTTTGGACCTAACGGAACAAAGAGCCCAGTTAATTAGATTAGTGAATGGCGGGCTGGGATTGGGTGGAGCTGATATGCTTGTCTGTTTGGTTCATCCAATAAGACAAATGATCTTGTTTGGCTTTTCAGAATTCACCGTTACATAGATTCCAAGACCAAAGTTAGGCATCTGGAGGCCTACATTCGCCAAGCTGGAATTGGCGATTGGTTCGTTTTGTATCAAATGAGTTATAACATGAACAGAAGGTAAACAAGTAAAACACTGAGCTACCCACCGTATAGCGCAAGATGTACTTGTAAATAAATCAAAATGAGTCAAATGAACGATTTGAGTCATATGATTGTAAACCTCAAGTTTCCATTTGAATATCACGTCGAGCAAAAGTCAAAGAAATTTATCGACAGTTAATTGGGTTTACGGATACATTGAATATCTAAGCAGCAGGGAGTAGAAATCCAAGTAATTGTTCTGTTTTCAGATTCCTTTGACATCTGCTCGATGTGAAAGTGAACTAAAAGCTTGTGCCCTAATGATTTAAAACGTTAACTTCACATCCCTTCACAGTCAAGGACGTACTATGATGCTTGAAAAAAAGGAATGATTTGAAGCATATTTCCTTCAGCTCATTCCGGTGCTTTGCCTTTGATATTCAATACCTTTTTTTGCAGATTTTATACAAATTTCTTGATGACTTTAATTCAACGTGAATGCCCATGTCCGCCCGAAATCAAGATTTGTGAAATAGAAGACAATGAAAAGGCCAATGCGATGTACAACACGGAGGAATCAGAAGAATGTGATCAAGCTGAGAGTGGCATAGACAGATTGACTCCATTACCACCCATCCAATCGATTAAAGATTTCAAAGCCAAGTACAATCGGAAATTCTCGGCAGTTTCGGCGCAATCGGAGTGTATCGATTTAAGTTGTCCGGCCGATTCAGATTACGACGATTGACCCAGACATGTGAAAATGCTCAAGAAGGAAATCTCATATCGCTACGAATAAACCAAACATATCAAATGATCAATCGGAAACTCGCTTAACTTCAAGCAAAAATAATAACTGTTTGTTAGGTTTCGTGATATCTTTATATCATTCTTCCGTAATTTTGGGTCTGTTCCAACTTCAATTTTCGTCCAAATGCAGAACATCATCCTTTTTCAAACACGGCATGTCACGCATATCTGCAAATGATTGTGTCCATCGCCGAGCTGGCCATGTGACATGGTTTTACCGCGATCAATTGCTTGTCTGGGGAGGATTTTTTGAACGATTAGACAGGAAACCACTTCTTCCCAACTCGATTCCGACAAACGGAAATGACTTCCATACGAATGCACAAATCTATGCAATGGATATGGATAGTCTGTCTTGGAAGTGGGTGACCTGCACTGGAGACATTCCACCCCGGTCTTTCTGTAGCGCCAGGTACGAAACCTGAAATCCCATACAGTTATAATGAGCTTTCATATTTGACGTCTTATAAGTTGCGTCGTGGACCATTTGATCTATGTTTATGGAGGCTACTACGGGTATGAGGATGACTACTATTATGAGGACGGATCTGGAGATCAGTTATTCTGCTTGGATTTGGATACATTTCGTTGGAGGAAACTTCCGAGGAGTGCACATCATCCTCTAGGTGTGGAAAAATCGAGCCTTGTTCATTGTCAAGATATTCTGTATTTGTACGGAGGTTATGGAGAGGCTCCAAAAACCAATAAATTCTACCCAGGAGAAATTAGGTTTGACCTTGACCCTGCAGCGGAGTGGAGCTGGCAACGAGGTTGGTTTGGGAATCTTTGGATTTTTTCCCTGCACACGGAAACGTGGAATTGGTGCAATGTGAAAGGGAATGTTCCAAGGCCTCGAGCAGGTAACACATAAGTCTTGAAATTGAAAAGATAACCCGTTGGCTTAGTTGCTACAAATGTCATTTCTAGAGACGGCCAAAATTTGCATGAAAATACTTCGTTTTAGGCCAATCAATCTACATAAAACTGTCCAAAATATGCACTTAAATGTGCTTTCAACCGAAAATATGCATTTCCGTATGTATATAAATCCAAGATATGTGATTTACAATGAAAAAAATGTTTAATATTGTTAGACAGTCAAAATTACGCCAGCGCCTGGCACACTTCAACAAGATCTTTTTGACCTTGGCAAATAGCTGATCAATGAGAGGGCACTTGAAACGGCCCATCTCGGCCACCCTATCCAGGGAGTAAGCCACTGATTTTACAAGCCATGTAAACTTCACATAACACACTCTTGGTCAAAACCAACCTTATGGTTCTTGGGCCCAAATCCACTCGAAGTATTGACATCACTCACCTTAGCCGGCTCCCAGCCAAATGGCATCAACAATGGGAGCTAACATAGGATCGATCTGTTCAATTTGACCCTCCCCGTCTGCTGTAATAACCAAAACTTCCATTTCTACCTCTGCTCGCTTGGTTTTGTAGTGCTTGTGACTTCTTCTTCACTATTTCCATTTGCACTGAACCAATTCAAGTCATTTTTTTTGTGATATCACGTTATACGATAGTCAACTTTGGTGGCTTTAGGGCGGCTTTACACTAGGATTGAAAAACCGAGATTGAATCCCACTTGAGGATTGAAGTTGGAGTACTGTTGGGGCGAGTTCGGCAAAAGACTTGTAGTCCAGCAGAGGACTCATAATCTCTCACTGTACTCAAGTCAAACAAAAAGACTCATACATTGAAAACTCGCCCCAGCACTAGTCCTACTTCCATTCTCAAACCGGATTCAATCCTAGTTCTCCAGCGTAGTGTAAAGCCACCCTAACTCATCCCTCTTCCTATTTCAAACCGAAAATATGCATAAAATATGCATGAAAACACGAAATACGCATAAAATATGCATGAAAACACGAAATATGCAATATATGCGAATAAAACTGTTTTAATGACATAAAATAGATAATGCATATTTTGGCCGTCATTAGTCATTTCCGTTCAAAACCATGACACGTTTGTCGCTCAATTTGATAGGTTGCATGGGTGTTAACACGCGCGCCCATTACTGAAAAATGGTCATGAAAACCTGTTTTATATTTAGGCCATTCTTTGGTTGTACACGGCGAGAGAGCATTTGTTTTTGGAGGGCGCACGTCGTCCGGACGATCCAATGAACTCTTTGCACTGGATTTGAGACTCCAATCTTGGTGCAAAATTTCGGAAGGATCAACCTCAATGCCTGAACCTCGATCAGCTTTCTCCTTTTGCAAATACAATTCTCACCAAGCATTTCTGTACGGAGGCATGGGAAACCTTTGCACTCCGTTAAATGACGCTTGGATATTCAACTTTTTGAACCTGACTTGGACCGAGGTTCCCCTCTCCTACGATCATGGCCAAATCAGATGCTACCAAGGCAGTGTTAGCACTTCTGAGAGCGAGGTCATAATCCATTCCGGTCTAACACAAGAATACTACCTGAATCGAATCCAATTGGACCAACACCCACAAAGAACCCTTTTGAAATTTAAATTGGGAGTACCTAAACTGTCCATCATTTCCGCTGATCACATTATAAAGGCCAAACTGGCCTTCGAGGATCTCCCAACAGAGTTAAGAGTGATGCTCCAAAAGCGCCGTCTAAATGGCGACATTGACTACGGCGACATAGACCAATTTGACGAAGAACAGTTTGATCGAACCACAATTCATGCAGGCATATGAACCCTTTCAAGGCAGGGTCTCGGTCTACCAAGCCTTTGCGTGTGGCAAATTGGACCAATAAGCTCTATCAAAGCATGTGAGAAATCGCTGAGAATATAACAAACTCATTCCTGTTCGTACAGTACACACACAAGAGGATCAAGTTTATGGGGTGAATCCAAGATTACTGAAGTGGGTCTCGTCTTTGACAATCGATGAAATGACTTCTTTCTTGAGTGCACAATGATTGGTCACCGCGGTTCTCGCCTCATCTCGACGTTTCTTGCGTTTGGCTCGATCCTCAAGTCGTAGGTAAAAGCCAAAAACTGTCATCCAAGAGCAGATACCCAGGGAAAACAGCGGGAAGAGCAGGGTTAAGAGGGTGATCCGGGTCAAGCCCGATGGGAAGAACGAAAGACAGAGCGAAGCGGCCAAGAAACCCACGAACACGGCGTCCAAGGCCAAGTACACGGTAACTCCGGGAAGATATCTGGAATTGTGAATCATGTTCAAAATAAAATAACGGTTTTGAAGGCTCTCATTGCGAGTTGAAGTGGGTGTAAATCAATTCTATCTGAATGAGGGGATACACATTCCAGACGCTTTCGAAAAATGTTTCAATATAGCATTATTTTCATTATCATTAGCAGAAAAGAATAGATGAATTGAAACGATTGAGTCATAAATGGACAAAGTAAATCATTTTTCAATTGGCACGCATATTACATTGACATTCCACAGGACACTCTCTCTATGTCAAACCAAAGTGCCCAGCTGCACACATACATCATAACTTGTATCCTAGCAAGAGCAAGAAAACACCCCATTGATCTCACAATTTACCTCTGTTGCATTTCACGTACCTCTCACGAATCAGCAGGATAAGTTGATCAATATTACCTGTAAACGGCCGATACGACCAAATTGGCATTTAATAAGCAATAGGTGCTCAAAATGATCCACAACGGCCAAGGAAACAGAAGGGAGAACACAATGAAGATGCACTCGTTCTGAGTGGCTGACCAAGTCCTCGACCAATTCACATGTCCATCGGAGCCGGAGATGCATTCTTCAGCTTCCAATCGGCGTTTGAAATGATCCTGGATCTGATCCTGATAGGCTATTGACGTCAAGAGTAAGAATAGACAAATCACTGCACTCACAGTTCCAATCACCACTGATCTCCATTGGGAGTTGAAGCAGAGGACACACATGGCTAGATCTTGATGAGTTGAACTAAAGCCAAGTGATATGAGTGAGAACTTTATGACTGTAGTTGGACGTTAACACATCTCTCCAGGTGAGGAAGAGGATTGGAACAATCTGGGACCTCAGCCGTGAAGACACTGAAATCCTTGACATGGAACAGCCATATCTGGGCTCAAGAAGATAAGCTTTGGAGCGGTTTTTGCCTGGGCTTCTATTGTACTACAAAAAATGACCCTAGAGTTGAAGGCCTTTTTTCACTTTGGGCGGGTCCCAGTTAACAATTCTATCAGGCTAATGAAGTTTTTGAGCCCTATGGAGGTCTTTGAGACAAGGAGGGGCTTCTCGTTTTCGTCAGAGCAAATGATCCGCGCCGATCTCTGGAACACTCCCTCCCTTGTCGTTCTTGGTAACCATGCCACAGTCTCCTTTAAACCTAGCTTCAAAAAAAAACGTGAAAACTTTGTTGAATCAATACAGCCTCTTCTTACTCTCCATGGCTGCGGAACATGGAGCTAGAGTCAGATGGTTGTTGGAACAGTTCATATTTATTGACACATCTAAATGCAAATGAGAGTAAATTACATATCCATACCGCTAACTGGAGGTTGGTAATGTGTATTATCATGTGTTAATACGCATAACCTCGCACGGGGAATGAGGGAGGAGGGGACCAATGACATTAACCCCGGCTTCACTTCTGCATTCAAGTGAGAGGCCCCCAATAATGCGATACAGATTGAAACAATCTGCATCTTTCGCTTGATTATTGCACGCACATTGTGGAATGAGTTGGAAACTGACGATCAACGATTAGCTATCGATTTCACGGTTGATAGTTGTTCGTAGTTCATCAGGAGAGATGGGAGAGTTGGTTGCGTCTTAATTTTGAATGGGAACGAATCCTTTCTTTCATTTTCATGAATAACTGCATGGGGGAGATTTGAGAAACCCGTAAGTGACGTTGGATCTTGCAAGAAATTGAGACCCTTGAATCAATGGAATAGTACAGATTTCACGCACGGGCCATTTCTGCGGAGTATTTAGACAGTCAGTTCTGTGTCGCAGAACTTTGTGCGATGTGCAAGATGCAGAAACCACAAAACAAGAGTACCTTTAGCACGGGAGAGCTTTCAATGGTATAAAAGAGCGCAAATTTCCAAAACAAAACAGGTTGTAGTCAAAGATTAGAGGGTAGTTACGTAGTTCACAATACGGAATAAAGAGGGCTGCAATGATATATTGATACATGTTTTCCCCTGCCAGTAGACTCTTTGGACTAAAAACCAGGCACTATCCGCAGCCATAATGTCAGCTCTCCTCTAACGTTTTCAAAGGAAAAATCCAACTTTGTTCGAAACTGAAAGGCTCAAGCCCAGATCTTTAAGGAGTAATCCCAGGAGCCGGTGGCGATGGCAGTGCCATCTGGCGAACACTTTAGACTAGAGACGCGGTTCTCGTGGCCGTAGAGCATTGCTATTCGGTGGGTCTTTAACGTATCCCACATATTCACGGCGTAGTCATTGTAGCCGGCAAAGAGGATCCGGCCTGAGGTCGAGAAGTCAATGGCATTGACACCAAACAATATCGACTCTTTGGTGTACTTGGCAACCTCGCGATCGGCGCGAAGATCAAAGAGTCGACATGAGGCATCATCTGACCCGGTGCCAATGGCATCTCCGCTCGGATGGAACTTCACTGCGTTGATGTCAGATTCATGACCTTCAAAATATTGGACGTAGTTCCCAGTCCGCATGTCCCACACGAAGGCCATCTTATCGCAGGACTGAAAGAGTATGACAATATATTATATATGTATGTATATAGCATCAGTAGATAATTCCCATACAATGACGACTTACCCCTGATACAAATGTGTTCGGATTTGGACCCGGCGCCAAATCAACAGACATCACATCCGCACTGTGTCCATGGAAGCTTTGAAGGACTTGCCCGGATTCAACGTCCCATAGGGCACAGGTAGCATCACCAGACCCTGTCAGCACCTGATTATCCGACCCGGGGAAGAGACAACACGACATGTAGCTGGTGTGCGTGCCCACGGTCTTCTTCTTGGTGGCCACATCTTCGTCCAATGTGAGCGGATAGACTGTCACCTTGTTGTCTAAACCTCCACATGCGACCACATTGCCCGATGGTCCGTAGGCACACGCCATGACCCACGTGGTGGGCATGGTGACGGCGTGCTCCTTGTTGGTGGTGAAGGCGTCCCAAACGATGAGTTTTCCATCTTGAGAAGAGGAGACCAGATGCCGTTTGTCAGAGCACCAATCCAAGCACAACACCTTGGCGTTGTGCCCTTTGAGACTACGGCGCACCTTGATATTCAACCCCTGGATGGGTTCCAGAGCATCAGATACCTGGGCCGTGGTTTTGTCGCACAATTTGGCTCGCTCCTCGGCAATCTTTCGCTTAAGGTGTTCGATATCGCGCTGAAGGTCTTCGATGGTGGGCTCTTCGGTTTGTTGGACTCCACCCCCTGTGGTCCCAGTGGTGTTGGCATTGGCATTGTCCCCACCTCCATGCGCCCCAGCCGAAGATGCCATCTTGCTGTTGGCAGTCGTAATCTTGCCTGGCACTTTGAAGATCGGGGATGAGCAGGTTCACAAGCAATCTTCCGTTGGTCCCGCGATATCGCGCACACTTTCCAGATGTCAAACCTGATGGGGGAACTTTCAATATATGACTCAAAGTGGATGTTTCACAATCATGTTGTTGACCTCAATGTGAATGTGTATCAAAGAGAGCAAGCAAGACTGAAGTTCGTCTCTTGGCATCTCTTCGTCTCTCAATGGCCATCTATTCATCCACGGAAGACAAGAGAGAGAATATCACATACACACTCCCTCATACTCACATACTTCACATACAAGGACGATGGAGTCGGAGAGTGAATTTGGGGGGGGCAAGAGTAGACACGAGACGGCACTGCCGAAGAGGATGGGAGAGAGAGAAAGAGAGAAAGAAAGAAACTTGGCCAATTTGGAGAAAGCCTCTCCTCCTTCTTCTTCCAAGATACTCGTCTACTACCCGGCTGCCACTGGCCATGGACTCAAAAAGGGTCCTTTCCTCCAACGCGTTTCAAACGCTCCGCCAAACTTGGGCAACACCATTGCGTGGAGCTTGAGCTCACTGCCTCCATATCCAGCCCATGGACGGACCTGCTGGCTCTCTCCTTCTCCTCTTGCTTGTTGGTCCCTAACAAGAGAAAATGAGCCCTAAGACGAGACCACATGAAGAAGGCCTACCCAATAGCCTTCGACAGAAGGTGGGCAATATAATATCTCCGCTGATCTGACTTGGTCTAATACAAGCAACAGCTGCTTTGGAAGGCAACATGACTTATGGAGAAGGCCGGACCGTTTACGGGGAGTTGTGTTGGTTCGTCCACAAACTGTACATGTACCTAGAGAGACACACGGCTAAGGAGGAGGGCGAGGAGGACGGCGAGGACCCAGGGACTGAGGATGGAAGGCATGTCACTTCAATCACAAGCCTTTGTAGCGGTGGCGATTGTTTGAAAAGCACCATGGTGTGTGTGTGTGTGTACAAGGAGTTAGATCAAGGTAGCCCTCTAGATCAAGGAGGGCCTTACAGCGGATTGATGGCCAAACTGCATTGCAGATTTGCGATGCAGAGAAGTTGGTGTTGTTTATAGACAATTAAGCAACCATTGTTTAATGATGGGAAAACTCTTAATTTGAAGTATGGTTTTCGCTTCAATCAGCCATAGAGAAGGCAGAGATTTGTAGATGATGGGAAATGTTTGGTTTCAGCTGATTAATAAGGAATGTGTACCAAACGCCTTTGATTAAACTTGTTCATGATATCCCACATCGACAGACTTCAAACGAAGCGATATCTTCACCCGGTATGGTAGTTCATGACTAAAAAATAGAAACTTTCCCTTAATTCTTAATTAAACGCTCAATTAATGGGAGCTGTCCATCATGTTAACTTGAATTTGCAAGCATTCCAAGGAGGCAAACTAAACTTTATATGTAAAAATCAAAAGATGAATGGAAAAGTAGAACAGAACTTTTTAGATTAGAACCCGGCATCGTTACGAGACAAGCTCAAGGATCCTTCCTTTGTTTTTCCCAGATCTATCTTCAAATATCCGCCCATGGGAGCCCGACAAAGACATAAAAATAGTAATTATTCTTTTTACTTTCTTTCTTATGTCTGTTCGAGTTTATCAAAATGGTGAGCTAATTTAGTTTGAATTTCAAAGGTTGTCTCACCAATATCGTACACCTTTGGGTCGGAGTAGCTCTAAGTCTCTTTTCAAAATACATGAATAAAGCAAGAAGCTTACAGCGTTTGAATTCAGGGCAAATCTATCTTATAACATTACTTTAAAACCTCTGCTGTCTAAAGCCTTTTTAACTGACTGTAGATTCAATTGCAGTCTACACAACATCACTTTGACCATTCCTCTTAAGTTCCTTAAACTAAATTTGGTCAAGTTAATTCTTTCTAGATATCTTATTCCATAAACCACTATGCTCCAGTTGCATTTGTCTTAATTGTTCAAATTTCGAACAAAGAGAACAATTCAGAAGATTGGAAATTCTTATTTCTGTTGTTTTTCCATTCGTCCATGGTTGAGCCCAATTCAAGTGAGATTGTTGTGCGAGTTAGAGTGAAGAATTTCTAAACATATTCGTCGTGACGACAAATAATAACCTGAAAAATGGTATCCTGTTCAATTATTCCAAACCTTTCATTTCTTACACTTGCACCTAGTCTTGACCGCTTTATTGGCAAACCAAAAACTTGACATATACTCCTAACAGGACCAGCCTAATTTAGTCGCCTTAACCATTCATTTTATTCAAATTTGTACTTAAGACGATCAAAAGATCTAATCAAATTATCAAAGTCTACCAAATTATGGTCCAAAATCTAAGCTGGAGAACTGAGGAGAGGTGGCCAAAGTTATTGGAAAATGATTACTCGCAATTTGAACATTTGACTATTTAAAGGACCGCTGCATATGACCATCCTAAAATGAATTTTAAACTGACCTCTCAGGTCGTGAAATTGTAGAGATGGCTAGCTTTTATATGTAACGATTCAAATTTCCTCTATTATTACAAATGCATTTTGGAAAGAGACTCTTTATTGCCTGTTCAAAAGTAAAAAGTAACAACGCTGGCGAAGAAACTATCCAAGTCAATGAATGTGGCAGTGGTGTGTGGTTTGAAGCACCTTTGAACTGTTTGTTTATGCCGATCAAAGAATGGCCAAATTGGATTTTCTCAACATGGACAATGTCAAACACCAATGAAGTGTCAAGCTAACCAAATGTGAAGCTGTAGCTTTCCAAGGGGAATACTGGAGGTCCTCAAGGCTTCGACAACTTTTATTAGACCAGAAAAAGATGTTGACCCAGAAGATCCCCTAAGGGAAGTCATATAGTTGGCAAGGTTAAGAGCCCTGAACTCGACCCCCCCGAAAGTCGCTCTTCAAATTCCTCCTCGTCTAAGAGTTGGTCACTTTCATTCAGAAGCTCATATGACCATGCGAAAGAACCGCTGAAATGAACCCAATTAAGCGCAGAATAATAGTTAAACACGAATTGTAAATTAGTGACCCTGCCCTCTTCTTCGGCTGTGCCCAGGATGGAAAGCAGAAGGGGGACCGGGGGGTATTCAAACGCTGGAAAAAGCCCACCAACCACTCATAAGTTCAAGTGAATAAACTCCTTCTCCTTCCCTATCAAAACCCGTTTTCATCCACTTCTGAAACAATGGTAGGCAAGGGCCACGCCCCTTTTTCAGCCATTCTCGTTTTCCAATAAACAGACGTGACCCCTGAGGGGATGAGGGGTAAAGACCACTCAAAATCAGGATCCGTCCCGTCCAACCTTCACTTCTTCGGACCCAAGCTCAGCCATTCCTCCAGGATCTACTTAATAACACCCTCTATTCTTCTTTCTTTCCACCGCTGACTTGTAGACGTACTAGTCAGAATGGAGTCAGGTATTTTCTTTTAACTGGAGAAGCAGTCTACGTAGGGACATTGCAGACATCCATTGCTCTGGAGAACACTTTCTTGTCACGTCCATCCTTCTAGGTTCCCACTTCTCTGTATAGGATGAAGAGTGTCATCTCTATCCAGAGTTCCAATTTGGTGTCTGGTGAGGGCGCCATAACATCATAGCACCTACTCCCCTTTATGACATTTTTTATTGCAACATCTGCAACGACAGGACAATGTACGGACTTGACAACACCTTTGAGTCCTTGGCCAGACATCCCCTTGGAATTTTGGGAGTAAAGCAACTTTGTCTGTCTCCCAGCGAAATGCCATCAATGCTGGAGCTGAAAATCTAAATTACCACCTTGTACGCAATTAGCAATATTTGATTATGTAACAAAACTGAAGCTTGATGAGTTAACATTCAATTTGCTTGCAAAGATGTCAGCATCGGTGAGGCATTACATAAATAATCAAATTTGATTAAAATATTATCAAACTTATGTTTACATCAATCGAACTGAAAACTAACTTGCCTTGAACGAATCAAATGATGAATTGTGTAATGCTTTTCAAATTAGTTGTCTCCAGAAAAAGGTACCAAATAACCAATACATTAAGCTACGTTTTTGCAGTTGTCAGTAGCAGAAATTTTCGTGGCTTATCCGCTTGACCGTTTGACCGACCGCTTTGCCCTTTCCTTCGACCAAACTGAGTTGAGAACTTCGGTCGACGCAGAATTTAATTTGTTCTTTTTGAAGGGGTCAAGCGGAAAAGCAATGAAGCGGATGATATATCAGCTAAATAGGGCAACACTCCCACACAATTGTTCTCTACAAACTTTTTGGGGGAAATAGGGCTCAATATGGATACTGGTGAAGGTTTTTTTGTTTTGGATCCTCGGCCCAGATATGGGCCGAATTAACATAATTGGCTAGATTGGACTGAAATGGCAGAGGAAATGGTACGATTTTGCAAACATCGCTTTGGTGCAGATAATTATCACGTTGGAATCCAGGTTGGAATTTCCAAATTCAAAGCAATGCCCTAAATGTCATCGACATCGATCAGGGGTTTTAGTCGTCAAAGTAATTGTTTTGCCTAGTTTTGGATCTGGCTTATATCGAATCTTCGGAAAAAGAAGAACACTAGCTATACAAGTAAGGTGTTCATAAAGAAAACAATGTCGGTTTGGCATAAAATTTAATTATGCTTTTGGGCCGGGAACAATACATGGCGTGGTTCTTTGTCACAGATCAGATATAGCTAGTGGCCGAGTATGGTTGCCGTAAGATTGCAATAATTGTAACACTTCTGTAGTACTAATAGTAATTCATATTGGAAGTATCTTATTCGTTCACAAAACAAGTGTGGTTGTTTTTTTTTGCAATGAACTCTCAATTTACACATCAACATGCAAGCATTACAAAGCCACGTAAGCCAGATCTCAAAGAGCGGCCTACTGAACCTGAACAGTGCACGAAATGATCACGATGAAACAAAGGGTACTGAAGTACAAGATAAATGAACAACGTTTTACTCTATGGGGTGATAAAAAACGGCGGCTTACTGTTTGAAAATTTCCAGTACGAGTTACGGATTTGATCAGGGTCACCAGATTCAGTTGTTGGAATATCGGAAGCGGTGGAGGTGAAAGCTTTCAACCTCGTCTTAAGTAGAACGTGAGTATGCTCGTTTGTTTGATTTCGAAACCAAATATCACCAATTAATTAAAATGAACCAATCGCACATTTTCAGTTCGGTATCAAAGGATAAATTATTGCCAGATCCACAAACCCAGGAGAGTGGGGGTGCATTAAGTTGCAATATTTCTTCATTGAGAGCCAGAGCTATCACCCAACGCTCTCTGGAGCATTGGTTGATATGTGTAAGGAATTGCTTCTGTCATTTAAAGTTTGGTCTTGCAAAGCTTGCTCTTAAGCGAATTAGGGCGGAGGGATGAAAGCAAGAATTTGAACAGATTCATTTTGGGAACGCTGGAACTTGTCTTGAAACTGGTTGAATACATTTAGAATTGAACCAATGTTCGTAGCTTTTGTTGTGCAGGGTTGTTGTTGTTGTCGAAGAAGAGGAGGCGGGGAAGAACATCTGTACAGAATGACTATTTCTTTCGCTTAAGACTTGCTACAAGTCAACTATTTCAACAAAGCTAACTAATCCTGAAGTGACAGTGTTAATCAACAGCCGTAATGCCAACAACTAAGGCGTGCCAGGAGGACTCATCGAAGAGACGAGTCAATAAGGTGTTTCAGGGTGACTATAGAGTGAAGATTGGGTACTTGACTCAAGCTTGGGTTTTGTATAATGGTGGTGGGTTGGTTTTGAGACACAGAGACAAACTTGAAGGTTCTCAAAAATAGGTGTCCGGTGTAGTCTGAAAGCTCAAATCATTTGTTCCCATGAAACCAACAACAAATTATTTTCCAAATTTGGGCCGGGTTGGAGCTTGTAGTAGAATGAGGGAGGGCTCTTGGTCTTCATCATTTTACCACTTCAAGAAGTACTCGGCAAGAGAACCATGGAGATTGGGTTGGAAATATCAAAAATAGTTTGTACCAATGTAGTCGTGGTGACAATCAGAGTGTGGGTATGTGTGATACATTGAGACAATATTCCATTTCATATTTCATTGGAGAGCCGAAATGATGAGGGGGGAGGGGGTGGGGTGGGGGCGAAGATAAGGGGGAAAAATACATATTCTTTTTGAAGAACACTAAAGTCCAGAACATTTGGAAACTTGGGGCGTGGGGGACGTAGTGAAGCAACCCTCAGATGCAAAACAGAGGAAATAGGAGATAGAAGATGGGGGTGTAACTCGGATGTCCTTTTCAAGGCTACGAGCTAAGATTTTGATGGAGGAGGCGGAGGAGACCCAAAAGATAAGTCTTTCCTCACAGTAATATGGCTACAATTTTGTTGGATTGGTTTGGATTCAGAGCGCCGTCTGAGTGTTTGATCCGGTGTGGAACGTTGCGATTGGAAATGACTTGATGTGGGTTTGCCACTGCGATGACAGTTGGAAGAACTTCACGCCCAGCCACTCAAGACCGTCAATGTGAACTAAAGCGAAGAGAACAAGCCACAGAGTCAGTCAGTCAGTTATATAATGCGGCGGGTACCTTGATTCCTAGATAGCTCTGACTAGTTACCTTTGAGTGGGTTTTGGGCCTTCGAAAGACAAATAAGCCTTGTGATGCCATCAACAGACTGGCTCTTCACGTCGTTGGTGCCGTCCTTTTCCTTCTTCTTCCCAAGGCGCATCACGGCTGGAAATAGGAGGCAATTGGTTGGGAAATCAGGGATCTCATTCACGTATGTATGTGGCACTGTTAGTTAGGCATCACGTCATTGTGACAACCAATATCAATGCGGGCTCTCTCTCAGGGTAAAAATATTTGGAAAAATGCATTCCAGATAACGAGGTGCATTTCATAGGGCTTTCACCATCTGGGTGATGAATGGAGGGATATCCATCATGGCTAATGCTCAGGGAACGCTTGAAGGAGCCCGTTGGAGACAATCCCCTTCAGAATGCAGAAAGTTCTTTGTCAACCCATGTTTTTCACAGGCTTCAGTGCTTTCATTTCAGAGACAACTTTCGCTTCTTTGGCGAAGAAATTGCGATTCTATCTTGGCTTTTTGTTCAGTTAATCGAATTGGTCCAATCCAAATTATGAATCCAACAACTTTCTTACTCTTTCCATCTCCTCCCATAGGGAAAAAGAAGACTTGAAGTTTCCATAGAGCATGAACCACTGGAGTATGGACGGGGATGGTAAGGTTGAAAATTAGCAACTCCAATTCGAGTCCATGAATTAAATTCTCCTTCAAACAAGGCTGGCGCCCACATCCCTGCATTTGCGTATTTCAAATGTCAGCTCAATCAAACGACTGGGTCAAAACTTATGCCCTCTCAAAGTGCAGTACATAACAGAGCACAGAATGAATGACTTAGCCCTCTTCTGGTAATCAATTACCACAAGAGGGCTAGTTCGTTCATCTTGAAGAGCTTTGTAGTGCCTTTTGAGACGGCATAACTTTTGATCCAGTCGCTCGATCAAGCTGAAAATTGAAATGAGTAATTGTTGTTGCCTGGGATCATTCTCATTTGAAGAAGAACATAATGCGTTAACTCAATCGCGAAAAGCTAATTCCCAAACCAAGCGTCCCCCTCCATATTCCAGTTGTTCATGCATAGAGGTATTAAAACTTGAAATTGAATTAGGAATTCAAGGGAAGCATCTCTATTTGCCAGGGTTTGAGAGCAGGTTACAACAACTCAAAAACCAAGATCTACTCACTTTTTGGTTTCTTTTCTTTGATCCAATATTGCATACTGAAGGTACAAGCTATCCCACTGTTAGATGGCGAACTTGAAGATTGGGGTTCGTTGCCGAAAACCGGCCCAAAGTGGATCCCCCCCGACGAGGATTTCTGGATCTGCATGAACCGAATACTCGTTTTGATCGAGCTTTTCAAATCGTCCTTGGAGCTCTTCTTGGCATCATTCTTGGCGTTTCCTTCGCCACGTCTTGAACCCGGACCGAGATTTGAACCCATGCTATTAGAATTGGAAGCACAATCATGGATCCAGTAATCGAGCTGAAGGTCCACTGGCTCAGAAAAGAACTCGGTTCGTCTGAAAACAACAACAACAACAGCCAAAAGACCATGAGGTTTCATGGCCCAAAAGAGTCTTCTCCTATTCCGGTGCTTTACCCATCCTTTCCCACATGAGGCGATGAAGGCGGAGAGAGTTTATCTCTTGCATTTCCACTCCCGGTGAGGTTGGATCCAGAGGCGCTTGGAGACCCAACCTCATTCATCAAGCGATCGGAATTGCTCCCCACTAAATTGGAACCACTTCCTCCGGCTCCTCCAATGCTCATAGTGGATGATGCTTCGTCAAGGTCAATGGAGTGATTCCCATGGCCATCGCTTCCGACTCGAACATCACTGACAAATGGAATGAATACCTGGCTGGTGGACTCCTCATCCGAACTGCAAAAGAGATGATGGTCATGACGACATTACACCCACTGCTTCCCCCACAGTTGTAGTAAGTGCTTTAGTTGCTCTAATTACCTCTTTTCTTTGTAGGTGACCATGGCTTCTGCCACAGGGAGATGAAGGAGGCACTCCGTTGGGCAATCGAGGTATTGGTTGATCCTCGAAACCAATTCGATGACATCAGATTTACCGGGTTCTGCTTTTTCGAGTAGCTCTCGCCAAGATTCATGCAGGAACAGGGATGAATAGGTCGGGTCGTGACTCCCGATGTATTTTGATACGGTGTTGACACCTACAAGAATCAAGTGAGTTGTTCCTTTAGATCCCATAAATGAGGCCCTAGGTGGCGTTTACGATGCAAATAGTCCCATTTCAAATTGAGTGCCCCAAATGCTTCAAAATGAGCTGGAAGTGGATCTTGGAAATAAATGCAATGGAAGCCATCTAACGTAGTTAGGTTGGGACTTGTCCAATCTTGTGGTCTTTCCTTCAGTCATTACACAGGCTTTCAATGACAATGGGGCTGTGGGGGGGAGGGGGGATCATCTATCTCTTAGTCTACGAGATGCTGAACTGAATTAAGAATTGTTGTCATAAACCATGGAAAGAGTATTCGGCAAAGAGATGACCGAGGAAATTACTCAATAAATTTTGCAGTACCATTTCTCCTCGCAAGTTCATGTCGTTAATTTGTCCGTACTGAACTACTCCGCTAAAATGGTCTCGATTCCAATTGACTTACCAAGGGGAATGATGAAAAACTTGATGTAGGATTGCCAATCCGGGGGTTTGGAGGAGAACACGTCCACGTAGGGTCGAAGAACTGAATTGACAAACGTGTCTGAGCCAATCAGGACGACCTTCACCGAGGGTGGAGATTCGGTTTTCGTATTGCAAAACTTCTGGATCTTGGCCACAAGACAAGTCAACGTGGCCTTGACATCGGCTGGTCCAGCTGTACAAATGACTCTTCGGCCACATTCGGCTAGTTTGGTCGCCAAATGGGCGCCTTGTCGATCACAGGTATTGGCCAGAAAGATCTGATCCGGCAATGCATTGGCATCACTGGGAAGAACGCGGCTTAACTGCTCCAAGAGCACTTTTCGAGGCTGGAATGGAACATGGTTTGCATGAGTTATTATCAGAATAATTGTCTGCCTTTACCGAGAATCACAATCAAATCGACAGTACAGTGTTAGCGATCTTAAGACGAGTCCTTGAATTGACAAAATATTACTGAGATAAACCAAGTTGAAACAGTTGGCCTTTGAAATAGGAAGAACAATTGATTGAAAGCATTTAAAGGTAATCACCTCTTTAGGCCTTTAAAGTGATAGCCAACAAAGAAAAGGCTCTCATTTGGGTCAGGTTAGTGCCCGCAAAGTCGTTCATGCTTCAGTCTTCAGAATTCAGTTTTTGGAGAAACCAATCCAGACTTTTCAGACATTGCTCTGCTTCCTTTCCGCAAACAATGAATGGACCCAACAAAGAGTGTTTGAGGAACCGTCCTCGTGGATGAGGGAACGGCACAATTTCAATCTCCTCGGTCTTTCGTTGGTGTCGTAAAAGGACTTCCTCGTGTCGAGAGATCCGGGTAAAACTATTTTCGACCATAAACGTGCCCATCAAACAAATTGTGTTTCTTTTTATCTTCTTTCTCTCGCCTTCCTTCTTCTCACTTCTCTCGGCGCTTATTTGCTTGAACGGATCGATCTCGAAAACGAACGATGGACACAGAAGAAGGACGATGAGGACGAGACGGACGAGCAAGAGGATCGAAGAGGATCGAAGAGGCCTTGTGTTCTTGAACTCGTTGATCCGTGATGGTGCTGATGATGTTGTTGATGATGATGTCCAGAGTTTTTGGGGAGGTACGTATGCCATGGCACGAGGCCAACTTTTAACGACTTCAAGACTGATATTGTGGCACAACAATATCGGGGTTCGACCCTGAGTCTTCTTGTCCATTAAGTTGAAAAATTCCGTAACTCAATATTTTCCCATCAAATGCTGCTTTGGCTTAAGGAGGGCGGATTTGCTAAAGAGAGCCAAATGCGGCATGAATGACAAATCTAACTCGTTTGTTACTCGACTTGTTTCATTTCGCTTTTGGAATATGGAGCAGCAAAAAAGGACCATTTGAAAGAACTCCTTGGAACTAGTGAAGATCACAAGGAATATTCTAGTACATCGTTAACCTAAGGACCTCACTGAATGTTAAAAGGAACAAAAGCTCCGCCCTTTTCTGATCACTTGAGCCCGTCAAAAAAGTTTTCCTCTGTTTGAGGATCCTCTTTTAGTGCAACCTTCTTTCTCCAAGATAAACAACGATTTCTTCGTTCCTTTTTTTCCCTTTTTTCTGGAACTTGGAGGTTCTTATTGGTCATCCCGCAATCGGTCCACTTTTGTCTTGATCAATAGAGGGCCCATATAGCCCTTAGAAGCCACAAATCTGCCATAAGTCCCATATCATCCGCGACTGCAAGGCGTGCCTTAAGAACCACTATTAAAAAACCTGAGGTTAACGAGGAAAAAGGGCCATAATTTGGTGATTTGCCGGTTTCTTCTCTGACGGAAACGACCAAGACCAACACGAATCATGGGCAGACACCGGGTGGTGGCCAAAAAGTGAAGGCCTCATTGGGCGGGATATTACTTTTTGGTTCCATTGTGACGTTTCAAGAGATTAGGATCGACGGTGTTTCCAGTCTTCACATGCACACAGAGGGCTTAGGGTCGAGACATGATGAAGCCATTAGTAGTCATGAGACATCTGGTTCCTAAATCGCATGGATTGAAACTAAAGTAACCAGAGTAGAAGGTAGTAGTCATAACCTCGTACAAGGTTCCCTGAGGGGATCCTGGCCTTGTGAAAGCACAAAAGGTCCATCGTGTTTTATCGGATTTTGTTTGCTATTTCTAGCATGATCTATCCAACAACAAAGGAATAAACGACTTGCCTCAAGTTTGTGCCAAAGATATTCTTTCCCCCTACCTTCACACGTTTCTCAGAGGAAAGTTTGTAGCCAATAGTGACAAACCAAAATGGTGAATCGATTACCGAATAAGCAATAGATCATGGAACTTGTAAGGAACACGGAAGAAACCGTCTCAAGTCTGAAAAGCTGCTCACTTCGCGATGTCAAATTCGATTTAAGTTGACAACGTTTAGAGTATAATAGTCCTTTCAAAACGGTTATTCGAACACAAATCGCGTCGGGGAGGCCCTCTTTACTCCCTGGACTTGAGTAATGGCCTTACCGCAACGAAGTTCAGTTGAGTTTAAGAGCAAAGAACTAAGATGGTCGGTAACTTTGGGGCAATTTCACTCCTTCAGAAACAGTGTTGAAACGGGTCTTCTTCATTAAGGGAATGGGGTTATTTAGGGTCGATTAGAAAGATTGAAAGTTATTGCTCGTGTTTTGTGTCCAGCGGAGGTAAATAATGCGAATGATCAAGGAGCAAAAAGCGTCAAAGTGATCAAAAGCCGGTCCTTAAGTGGTTTCGCTTCGAGGTTAATAGATTTGAAACAACCAATCAAACCCAAGCACAGTTTCTTGGCACTTTTTCTTCAGTCATTTGAAATCTTACAATGGGCATGTGCAGGGATGTGGGAAGCCTATTCATACTGTAGTTGTCTCCGCTTGCCAGGATTTGGAACCCGCTTCTGAAGATTCGATCAATGGTTATGGCACCTTCGGATCCGTGATTACTTACACTGGCGGTGTCTTGCTGCGAATTCATTCGTTCAATGCGAATGGGATGTGGTGGCATGGCGTTCGAGATCGAGGCCATCGTGGTTGAGCTCAAACTGGCCGTGGGATTCGAAGAATGGTTCATATCATTGGCCATCTGAGCGGCGGACGAGGCCGAAGACGAGACAATCTTCTGTTGTTTCAGCGAAAACGATCCCTCGCCTCGTTTCTCCTTGGCAAAGAGCCGACTTCGGCGGTTCTCTCCGCTACTGGAGGTCTGGAAAATGAGCATTCATCTCCATAAAAATTCATATCACTCTTGCCAAGACTCGAGAGGGTGGGACAAGAGGGGCATTTGAAATTGGGTCCTTGACGGACCATTAACTTAGGCATCAGCATCCGAACTACTTGGAGCCCTCCTTACCTTTTCTCGGAGACGAAGCTCATCTCCAGATTGTGGTGGCGATGACGTCATCATCTGCGGATCAGAAAACTCGGGATCCGTGAGCGTTTCTGGATGCGAGTCGGACACCGCCTCCTTTGAACTGTCATCGCTGAGCCGATCACTGCCCTAACCGCCTCCTGGCCCGCTTGGTCCACCTCCTGCACCTCCCACACCACCCCTGCTCCTCCATGGGATCCACCCACGCCACTATTGGAAGCAGTATTGGTTTGATCTGGAACAGAACGAAGTCAACTATGAATGATGCCCCAAATTGCTTGGAAACTGGAAACCATCAAATCGGGTCAGATTAAACATCTTATGAAAATTAGGAGGATGCGGATAATCTTTGAAGAGGATATGGATTACCTATTGAGACCGTCATTCAGTTCTCAGACACACACGAACTATGAACTCACCTGTTGGAGTGATAGAAGCCATAGTGAGGGATCCAAATGGGTTTCCAGCCCCCGATCCCGCAACATTTTGGCCAGAAGTCACTAAATTTGTCGAGTCTTTGTCTGTAATGAAAAGAAAGGCGCATGCAGGAAACCAAGGAAGCCAACGGGAAAACAAGGATTAACATCAGAAATGTTCTAAAGAAAAAATACGTACGAAAGCACCAAGATGAGGAAGTTGGTTGAAGAATTTGTTCCGGATAAAAAAAAACACCCGGAACTCTGGCCTGAGTTTGATGGGAGGACAAGATGTGGGTGGACAATCAGGAAAAGTGAGGGCTCGCTTTGGAACAAAGAGGCC
Source organism: Tigriopus californicus (assembly GCF_007210705.1). Lineage (NCBI taxonomy): Eukaryota > Metazoa > Arthropoda > Copepoda > Harpacticoida > Harpacticidae > Tigriopus > Tigriopus californicus. The sequence continues at coordinate 12,859,345 of NC_081446.1, forward strand.
AACTATTTGATTGGGAGCCAATTCCAGAGGGAGCAGAGCTGCAAAAGCACTCAAAGTAACAATATCCCTTGATTGACCATCATCTTCTGGCCTTGGACGAGGTCGGTCATATTCATTCAATACCACAAATATGGACCACTTTCGGGGTTCCATTCAAGCTCGAAATGTTCCGTCACCTAAAGCGATGGAATGGACCAATGTCTACAATTGCGTCCTTAAAGCCATCCAGGGTTTGCATTGAAATGAGTTTTGGCTAGCCCCTAAAACCGGAGACGTGGTAAAGTGTGGTGGAATAAATGGAGGCTCATACTCGTTCAAGTTAGTCAAGTATCGATAGGAATCCGTCTATATGACAAGAGGGACATATTCGCAAAGAGAAAGAAGGACTCCAGCTTCTCTTTCTCCGATCGAAAAAGAAATTGGATATTGGCTTCGAATCCCGACACAACACTGTCAATCTGAATCGAGTGCTTCGGCATTAAAGTTTACCTCTTGAGTTGAGTGCGGCATGAGCGCTGTGTGGAAAACCTAAAGGCCAATAATATCCTTTTCTCCAAAGAGATGGGGAAAAAGTGGGAGTCTCATTACTATACGTATGATGGTACGTCTGCTGCCTGCCTGCCTGACTATATCGACTCATCCACCTTCCAAAGGTTCCAATTTTCCCTTTCCGAAGAACTGCCTTTCCTTACCGATCCACCGACTTCTCAAGGACAAATATCTACCAACAGAGGATCATTTTACAAAGAGTCTGGAACCTCATCGTCGTCGCCGTCGCCGTCGTCGTCGTCATCATCATGGAGGAGGAGGGCTCGTCCTCGTCCTTAGAGAGCTTCAAATTGATACTGGTAGCAACACTGCTCTCACACATCTCAAGTGGATAGATCGCTTTCCTTGATATTCCCTAATAATACAAGCAAGACGAAGATTGTACCAAACAGGAACGCGCCGATGGGAATTCTAGCGCAAATGGGACTGGAAATTGCATCGCTGACAAAGTCAACACTCGTGAAGCTTTTGAAGTGGGGGAAGTGGCAAGGGAATTTTTAATTAATGCAAACCCGAGCGAGGTCTGGCACCAAACATTCAACGAGGATAATGAAGGTCCAAATGAGAACTGCATTTGCAATGGTATCTAATATTATTCAGGCTCATTTCGAAGGATATCGCTTTCGCCTTAAATGGCAAGCGAAAGTAAAAGTGTAAATTGTTGGTAGTAAAAAAAAAAGTCTTCCAAAACTCCAATTTGGTGATTTGCCAAGTCTACCCCGTTTTATGTAAGAGCCAATCAACTCAGTTTGTGTATTGGCTGGGAAGGGCAAAATCGAACTTTTTCCCAAAGACAATATAAAACTTCAAATTTCAATTTAGCGATAAGTTTGAGGGAACGGTTTTTTTATCCACTGGATCGGACTTTGAAATTTGAAAGAAGAAAGAAGTTGGCCTTCACTCACAAGGCCCTGATATTGGCTACCAACTTGATCTTGCGTGTCTAGTTCGATGGGTTCTATAGGGAACGCTTTGGAATTTTCCTAAAATGGAACATTGGACCAACTCGAGACATTCCATCGAGAAGTTCAGTTCGAGGACGGATCCTGTTGGCATTGGACGTTTTTGTCCGCCTTTCTCGCCCAGGGAGTACGTTAGTAGTAAGTACTGACTGACACAATAAAAAGTGGATGCTGAATTGACAGCTTTCCATTGGATATGTGGATGGACAGATTTTAGGACCCCCAATGAATGACCCTCGAGACGCAACGTGGCCTCCACTTGGAAACAGGTTTATTGCCAATGACAAACGGACAACAACAACAACAACTGGCACATTGGCCTTTTTTACGATCACTGACCTAACTTCGATTGATCCCTAGACACTAAATGGAGCCTTCTTGAACTTCAGAAAATGGTCCTTTCTTGTGAAGTGAGACGGACGAGGCGGAGAAGATGGAACCATAAAGGTCATAAATTGGCCCAACTAGGCTCATTAAACCAGACAATGGGAAACCGACCAAGGTGACCCCGTTCCTCGTTCAAGCGGGAACACAATAAAATGAGAGGAACATAAATTCCGACCCTCTTAGCCAGGCGACATCAACAAGAACAAAAGCACACATGTGTGTGTCTAAGTGTGATAACGTCGCTGAATGCCATGTTTGCGAGACGCTCCTGACAGCCATTCCTCATGGAACCGTATGAAGCAAACCCATATTAGTGCCAGTCCTATCCAACAAGTTCGGGTCCACTCAGGAATTTGGGCCTTTTTTGTCTTTTTTTTTCATCTCAAAACGGCCAAGAAACACTCGAAACATGCCGCTTAGTTGAGACAGTCATAAATGAGAGGAGGAAGAAAGCAGATTTTTCATTTCCTAGCTATGCCGATCTTAGTCATACATTGTGCAGTGAATGAGCGGAACTTGGGAGCAAATGTCCTGACTAATTCCCAATAGTATTTTCCATAAAGCACGTTGCATGCCAAAGCATGTTTCATCACTAACATTGCCATGACATTTCGGATGAATGTCATCAATTAATCAGGAATGAAAAGACAAGGAGAAACACATCATCAGAAACTTTTACATCACGAGAACGAGAAAGCCAAACCACGCTTATCAAAGCCGGTCAAAAATCCAAGATTTCTCGGCGCACACTAACCCTTTCAAGTTCATCAAGCGCTCTAAGTGTCTTTGAGAAATTCTTGACCGGGAAATAATCCAATCGATCCGGAAAAAAGACAGGAAGCCTAGCATGGGTCTTCGGTACAAAAAAAAAGAAGGTGGGGGCATTCTTTGTCGATGAGTAGTCTAATTCTGGAGAATCGGGATGTGGGAAAGAAATGGAGTGCACAATAGGAACTCGTTTATGCTGGCTTTTGGGGGAGGGCATTCATGAAGGGCTCTTGTTGAGAGAAGAAGAGGAGCATATCAGGTTTCCAAGGCCACATGGAGAATAAATCATTGCAGCCCATAATCAGCTGCAACATGACACCGCAATTGCGTTTTCATTTTTTTAAATTGGACACTGAGAACGGAGAAGAACACCGTCAGGAGTCAAGGTTACTGATTCCACATCCCAATAGATTGCCTCGGCACAATTTGTACGTGTACATACGATGTGTCCCGCTTTGTCACATTATTCAGGCCCAGGGAAGAATGTGCCGATTAATTCTCACCAGTTCCATGCATGGGAAGGACTAATAAGCAGCATGCACAAGCCAAGGCCTAATTGATTTATGTACAATACGAGACAACGCACGTGCCTACGTATTGCCCTGCTCGAACGATCTTGAGCACTTACGGAGTGAGATTTCGTTGACAGCCACCCTGGCTTCATTCAACAAGTTCTTGCTGGAGCAGAAGAACGGCTTGAGCGATGGCTTGGGAGTGGAGCCAATACTGATTGTATCCACATCCGGTCCCGAGTCACTGAAATCTTCCAGCTGCTCGAAGAGATCCTCGATTTCAGCAGGGTCTACGGTTCCTTCTGCAAAATAAAAAGGGGAGGGAGAGCGTGAGAAGATCGACATTTATATCGGGTGTTTTCTTCATTTTCGAACGTCAGGCTTCGATGATGGCTCGCTTGAGTTCCTTTTCCGATAATGGACGAACCACAAGGGCTCGTTCAATTTTCATTTCTTTGCCAATTTCACTCATTAGAAGTAAGCACTTGGATCGGGTCCAAAGTCATATTTCAGAGAGTGGACCTTTCAAAAAGCTCTCGAAGGAAGTGGAAAGTTGGCGCAACTTGAAAGGGATTTTATACTTTGCAATCGTGGCAATGAGGCTTGAGTTGGACAATATTTCTCTCTTGAAAATCAACACTAAACAGTAGGAAATATGTGGTCACCGGAACATTTCTGCAATTTCCATCCATTCATGCTTTTCTGTCTTAAAATTAACAGTTTTAGATTCACACCTTTATTGATATTGCACATCAGATCTGTGCTTACAAAGAAAATCAATTTTTCGATCAAATACAAAATTTAATCCCTGAAATTGTGGTGTGAGAAACTCCAAAATGCGCTAATAGATGGTGATCTGGACGACGTTATTCAACTTGGCCGGATTTGCTCTATTCCATTTCGACTTGAAACGTTTCTCTCCAGGATTGTCCTCGTATGGAAAAAAATTGGAGTCCGTTGACAAGATGCAATTCACATTCATAAGTTGTGGAAAACGAATGTCAGAGCAAGAGAGCCAGATTGCTCACTCCTTCAATTGCCTAACCAGACATCAAGCTAAATTGGTTTTCTCAAGGCCTTTCTTTGGTGAGACATGACATTTTGATTAAGGTGCATGGCGAACAGAAAAGTTCGGGAGGTTCTTCTTCCAAGTTCTCTTTTTTCTTTTCTCTGAGAAAGCTGGGTCTGAACCAAAATCTGTTCCATCTGACAAGTGGATTGGCGCAGACTCGACAATACTTCCGGCAAGCCCATTACTCGATAAAACCAATTTTGCCCTTGTTTATGGGCAACAGAAGGCCAACATCACCGCCGTCAGGTCGTAAAAGGGCCTTCCTTTCTCGGGCGAGATTTGCAACAAAATCACGCTCTTCGCTATTTTAGATCAACCCTACGTTCTTGGTGTCTTGGCATTTTCATTTAGGGAAGAAATAATGGCAATTTTGTGAACATTATGATAAAGAACGCATAATTGGCAATGCCCACCAATCTCTTCGATTGAAATACTTTGCCGCAGTGTTTGTTCCACAAGGCTTTAAAAATCAGCATGACTATCAAAAGTATGTTTTGAATATTATCGATAGGAAAAATAATTGAATAGGGATAGGTCACGAATCGTAGCAATGTCCATTTTCCTAGGAATATTGCGGACTGCTTCGGGTCACAATCTTTGCGATTCAGTCATGAACTTGATGCAGTCCTTATTTCAAAGTTATAGGTTACTAGCTCAACCCCGTGTTTGCTCGAGTTAGAGGTAATCAATA